>NC_087208.1:2820935-2888581 GCF_015104395.2 Macrobrachium nipponense | reverse complement strand
TGGCGAATAGTATCTGCTGGCAAAATGACCCAAGTGGCCAAAAGCTGGTGGCGAACTGGCGGTGGCTAACTGTCGGCGGCGAATCGCCCGCGGCGAATCGTCACCAACCCGTTATCGTGTCATGATATTGTTGAGGAGAGAAAGAGACTGTAAAATCTTTTACTATATGTATGTAAAAGCAGTACCAATTCACATAAAAAATAAAATGTTATTTCACAATAAATTTAACAATGATAAAACATGAAAACAATCAAAAGCAATACAGTAAAAAAAAAAAAAAATTGCTCAAGTCAGTGATTGATGCACTGAGTTAGACGCTAGAGAGGAGAGGAGAGGAGAGGAGAGGGAAGAAGGGGTCTGCTTCCCACTGACGTATAAGCTTGGCTTGGATGATTATTCGCCCACTTCTACACTCGATCTCCCCAAATCAGTTCTTTTTGTTACGGTAAAATACCTATCTACTGACAATTGCTTTTTACGATTTTTTACTCCTGTAAAAGTAACTCAGCTCTGTAGTAAACAAATGGCGCTGCGTTCAGCTTCAGCATGCCTTGGATTGTTTGTTTAAACAGCTTCCTTGTGAAAAGTTATTTTATCTTTTCTTTTCTTGCATTCTTGACTTATTACTTATTTGTTTACAAAATCCTCATGTTTATTTTCAAGTCTCCTGTTTGCCAACAGTAAGTCGATGTATTGTGGCATGATTAATCTCTTTCGTGCACTTAAGGGGGCCGGCCGGAACCCCTATATACAGTGGTATAGGGCGAAAAATGCAAAGTCATGAAAAAATTCATGGAGCTTCTTATGGCAATTGAGAATACGTATACGAAATATTTTGTCAAAATTCCTCTTACTTTCGTAGTTACAAGGTAATTAGTAAACATAACTCAATAAGCCTAAAACATTCATCCGTACAAGAAAATGCAATATTTCTTCTGTTATCGTAAATTTTGATAATTATTGGCAAAGAAATTGTGAGAAATGGCATCTGTAGAGATTCCGTGGCTCGCAGAAGCGAGTATCTGGTTCAACCATGAATCAGTGCGACCATAGACTTCAAGTAGACTACACGTTCGAGTTTCACCTCGTGACTTTCGCTTGCTTTCACGTATGTTTATGTATGTTTCGGCAAGAAGTTCATCATGCCAATGAGGAAAAGACAAGGAAAACATCTCGCTAACATACAGACGAAGAAAAATCGCTCTAGCATTATTACAGAATATCATAATATACGCGTAGTTAGTGAAGAGAGAGGGGAGGGTTGCTTAGTAACGCCCCCTTCTTCCCTGACAGCACACGACACACTATGCCCAAGGCTACGATCTTTGAGCAAAGAGATCTTCATTTATGATAAATAACATAGTTTTGGTTTTTTAATACCCAAAATGGACTATGAAATTCATAATCATGATTTATTAAATTGTCTTTGTAAAAAGAGAGTACATCTTCGAGTTTCACCTCTGACATTCTCTTGCATTTATGTTTGTTTATCTTTGTTTCGGCAAGAATGTCATCATGCCAAAGAGGAAAATACAAGGAAAACATCTCGCTAACATACAGAAGAAGAAAATTCGCTGTAATAAGCCGAGTTAATGAAGGGGAGAGAGGGGGTTACGTAGGAAGGAGTGCCCCATCTTGCCTCAAGCAGTGCTCCAGGCTACGATATATGAGCAAAGGGATCATCATTTATGATTAAATTATGATAAATAAAATAGTTTTGGTTTATTAATACACAAAAAAGAAATATACATTCATAATAATCATTATTTATTAACATTGTTTTTATAGAAATACGAAGGAAAACTTTGAACGCCCGTATCTCAAAACTATACTTATTGACCTTCAAAGTCTATCTCCTCACTTAGTTTTAAAGCTATAACATGGAATTTGGTATATAACTCAGAAAGACATTATAGAACAATCAAAATAGAGCCCTTTTTTCCAATTTTTGTTTGTTTCGTCTTTTTTTTATACATTTTTTTCTCGTGATTTATAGGGTTTATTTTTTTACCATATTGAAAAATTCATATCTAGCAAAAAAATGATTTTAGAAAAAAACTCTCCATTTGATTGGAGGTCTACATTAGGTCTATATATGGTAGTAATCCCAGGTCTTAATATTAAATATCAAGGGAGGAGATAGAATTTGGAAAGTGGTTATTTTCGGGATAAATCGCCCTGGCGTCACAAAACCGAAGGTCAGAGGCGAAAATCATAGGCGGTTTGGAGATGTCCCAAGTCACCTTATTAAGTGGTATGAATGTCAAAGTCCTGTCGTTAAAAAACGGCATTAGCCGGCCGGCCCCCTTAAGATCCAAATGTAAACACACAACCATTTCAGTTTCGTCAAAGGGTTCTTGTCTCTCATCCCTCCATCCCCCACCCAGCCAGGCGCCATTTTCACCAAACCTTTCGTAAATCATACTTCAGAAAAAATAAGATTTAGAAAATTTTACTTCATATAACGTCTGTTTCATTACTTTACACTCTTAATTTAACTTTTGATGAACACATTAATAATAGAAAAAAAATGTGAAAAGGGGGACTTTTTGGGTTGGCTGGAACAAATTATCCTGATTCCCTTTATTTCTTACGGGGATATTTGTTTCATATTTCAAACAAATTGTACTTCGAACAGCCTTCTGGAACAGATTAACCCCATAGGGGGTAGTGCCGTCAGTGTACCTCAAGCAGTACTCTGTAGGCATTACTTAAGGTTCTTTGCAGCATCCCTTTGGCCCCTAGCTGCAACCCCTTTTGTTCCTTTTACTGTACCTCCTTTCATATTCCCTTTCTTCTATCTTACTTTCCACCCTTTACGAACAATTGCTTCACAGTGCAACTGTGAGGTTTTCCTCCTGTTACACCTATCAACCCTTTGACTGTCAGTTTCCATTTCAGCGCTGAATGGCCTCATAGGTCCCAGTGCTTGACCTTTGGCCTAAATTCCATATTTACTTCAATTCAGTTGGAACAGATTAAGTTTGAAGTCTGAGGTGCTACTGTATTCTTACCAAGTAGTTACATAATCAAGTCCTCCCTCCTTGACTCTCATGGCTTAAAGGGTGTAATCAACTGAATTCAGTGCTGAGTTGGTTCCTCTCTTCCCCGATAGTGGGCGGGGATAAACGCCTAGCCAAAACAAAATAGCACTACTGCAAATTTCAAGCATTCTAGCTGCCGACAGAGAGTGAGACCTATAGCTATGTAATTACTTGGTAAGTATACATAAAATCTCTCTTTATCATGAAAGTATCGAGTTTTTGTAATGTAAGTGAAATTTTACGTACTGAGATTGTTGCTGCTTATTATTAGAATATGCAATTTATAGTATAGGGTATATGGGGTTTATGTATGTGACTAATATGAGGGCTTTTTAGATAAATTTTTCCCTTTTTACTTCCAGATCAATATCTCTCCTTGTGGAGTGGCTTTTGTACCCCATAAAATAAGGCGAGGAGTTTTACCACAGATGCTTGAAGAAATACTCAATACAAGGATTATGGTAAGCTGCCTTCCATCATAGCTATTGAGTTTTAAGTTGTTTGGTTTCAGATTCCACCCTTTTAGTCAGCCCTCTTAAATGTGAAGCACAGGTCTGGTAAGTGACTTGAACATAAAAATAGTCCTTTGCTATTATTTTGGAGGACAGTTTTCAGTTTACATTTTTATATATAGGATGAGATAAAATTGGGGCAATCACTGGGTGATTAAACTTTTGAACAGAGGTGGTTTTGAAAAAAGACGTGTTAAATTTGTGTTGTTCTGGCAAGACAAATGTAACATTTCTTATGGAGGACAGTTTTCAGTTTTGACTATGTATGCTGAGATAGAACCCTGGTTTATGGATTATCTTCCATATAATGAACCGTGGTTTATATATTATCCCTTTAAGATTAAAACTTCATTTTTTTATAGTGACATACATGGTATATATATGAATGAAACTGTTCATAGATAAGAATACTAGCAGCTGTACCAGTCCTTTAGACGTGTTATCGAACGCACATTCTATTCTAAATGACCTGGACATACATCTTTCCCCAGCCAATGTTACTGCGTCACTGACTGGCTGAGTCAGGCACTGCTGCCACATGCATGTTGTGACAGGTTGCTCTGGAAAGATTTTCATCATGAGACCCCCCTTGAAAGGCCCTTGATAAAATTCAGCCCATATAGTTAAAATCTGATATTGATGTTAAATGCGTTTGTAGTCAATTCTGTTAAATCATAGTTCCAGATCTGAATGCAGTAGTCCCATCTTTGACCCTTTGGGCTCTTCATTCCCAAAGGGGGCATGCACCCCCTGCTATCAAGGTCAGGGTGAGGTAGGCTGTGACCCCCTTTCTCCCCTGGTTGGTAACTCAAAAGGGCATAGGCCTCCTTCCCCCAATATTATGGGAAACCCTTGGCCTCCCCAATTCCCAGGGTAGTTGCCCCCCCCCCTCCTCCCCTACTACTGATGGTGCCTTATGGCCCCTATATCGTGGGAGCCTGTTTGTACCTATAGGAGCACTTCTGCATTAGATGTCAACTCCAAAAGTTGTAAAAAATGAGAATTATGACAAAGAGTGGTTATGACCCCCTTAGAAATGGCCTTTTTGACTAAAACTCTCTTGGGTTGGAGGGAAGTTTTTCATAGTCTGAGCACACAAAGCGAACAAACTAACAAACAGACAGGCAGAAATTGCCTTTTATGGGCTATATAGATTTTATCGTGTTTATTACACAAGACTAAACTGTCAGAACAATCTTAGGTTTATCTAGCTTAAATGAATTACATACATTTTGTACATGGCACGCGGGTCTGTAAGCCAAGCAAGGGCACTTGTGTGCCTAGCTAGTTTTTTCATTTTATTTTTAGAAATTAATCGTATCCTTGAAGCCATACACTTGTCAGCTTCCTGAGCATTGTAAATTATAAAAATTTTTGAGAAGTTTATTATTATTATTATTATTATTATTATTATTATTATTATTATTATATAATAATAATAATAATAATAATAATAATAATACGTAATAATAGGTGGTTTAACTTGACCACGGAACTAAAATATATAACTGCCAAAGAACTGGCCATTTAGAAGTTGATGAAATTCAACAGTAGTGCCTCCCACTAAACAAAATGCTCTACTCTCGACCCCATGACCCTGTTACAGCAGTATTATACCATATAAAGAGTGAATTACTTATTTATGGAGGTCTGCAAGGAATGTGTGCACATGCACCAACTTATCTGAGACACCTGATCACAATTTTCTTTTACTTTTTATATAGGTCTACAGATTGCATTTGACTCATTGCAAGATTATGTCAAGTACAGTAGTACCTCGAGATACGAAATTAATCCGTTCTGAGGCGCCCTTCGTATCATGAGGTTTTCGTATCTTGGACCACATTTTACATGTAAAATGCCTAATCCATTCCAAGCCCTCCAAAAACACCCCAGTAAATTATATTTCCAGGGCTAAAACACATGTTCTAGGGTTACGACGCCGATCCGATGGAAGAAATATGACTCCAAAAAGGCAAAATACTGTACATACTTTAGTAATATTCAACTGCATGTAATGTTCAACCCTATTTTACTGCATATATTAGGACTTTAGCATATGTCCCTTAGCAATAAGCCTAGCCTATGTTAGCGGTTGCTACTGAAGCCTAGTCTATGATTCTGACATCTAAACCTAAGAGCTAAAAGCTTAGAATATGCCAATAAAATGTATAAATAATCAGTATGTACTCATTTAAAATAATTATTAATTAATCATTAACTAAAATACACAAACAAACAAACAAAAAAAAACCTTCCAATCGATTGTTTACATTCAGCTCTTACCCGTCTTACGAGTACCGAACGCAATCATTTTTCCCAGCACACAGTAAGCCATAAATTTTCATTAGTATCTCTCTTCAACTAATGAAACTACCAAACAGTATAATAACCATTCATTTCTATTCTTTATTCTATCTTTACCTAATGGAGATACCGAGTTACTGACAGCTATAATGAAACATACGTATACGTAACGTATTAAAACAAAAGAAGAATTCAAAAAAATACGTATTTGTTGGCAGTCTGATTTATTTTATATTTTATGATATCTAATTCACAATTTTTTTATTAAATGTATTGCATGTACTCATTTCAAATAATTATTAAGTAACCATTAACTACGTATAATAAACAAACAAAAAAAAAAAAGCTTCCAAACTTCTGTTTACATCCAGCACTTACGAGTATCGAACGATCGCCAAGCAATCACTTTACACAGTAAGCCATAAATTTTCATTATCTCTCTTCAACTACTGAAACTACCAAACAGTATAATAACCATTCATTTCTATTCTTTATTCTATCTTTACCTAATTTTTTTTTTTATTATTATTAAATGTATTGCATGAATAAGTTTTTCAATTTACAGCATCCTTTTACCAATAGAATACTTAAAGCACAAGGGGTAGATGCTGACCAATAGGAGAGCAGGACCTTATGGGGTGACTAGCATCAGGAACCAATGGGAGAGCGGGAGGATGGTGACGAGTTTACTCAGTTGGCGGCGCAGGAGTTTTAAAATTGTTCTCGGTGGTTCGGGCGAATCTCAGGACTTTACAGCAACAACCTTTCGTATCTTGAAAACTTTTCGTATGTAGAGCTGTAAAATTTTTCGTATTTGCTTTCGTATCTCGAGTTTTTCGTAAGTTGAGCCTTTCATATGTCGAGGTACCACTGTACTGATTTTGTATTGAACAGTTTAATTTTGTTTTAAAATAAACTATTAATTTCAGTAACAAATAATTAGCTTTAGATTCTTCATTTAAAAGCTTCTCCTCTTGTGTTAGACCATCTGTGTGCAATGTAGTCATTTGTTTATATAGCCACTTTCATTTAAATTGCTATAAATATTTTTCAAAGGTTATTTGGATTCATTTGAAGGTGACTGCTGTGGTTTCATATAAAAATCTAAGAATCTAATTATTAACCACTTTAATATTTCAGAGTATTTTCTAATTGTATGATTGCTAACATTCATGTATACAGTTATTATTTTCTTGTAGCCAATAATTAAGATGCAGGCCATGGAACAGAAATAAAAATTTCATTAACATTCACAAGTTCCAGCACTAATGGATCCAAGGGGGGGCGGGGTGACCTGTCCACCATAAAAAATTACAAAATAATAATATTGAAGATTTAAATACGTAATAATATAAATGCAAAATATAAAAATGGGGAAAAATAAAAAATTTATTATGGAAGTAATAAAATAAAGTGATGACAGATTTTTCAAAATAAGACGAAGAACTGGAGTTGGACTGGACAAATAGCTGTCTTCTCATGCTATGTCATTTAAACATTTTGTAAAATTTGAATGCACAATATTTACGATACTACAGTAATATAACGATACTGGGAGGGATATATGTCTTACAAGGCAGTATCATGAAATATATATATGTATGTATGTACATATAATGTACATGTAATATGAAAATTGGTGCCCCCCATGACATGAGGTTTATTGAGATGTCTCTGTTCTAGGTGAAGCGAATGATGAAGGAGTACAAAGACGATTCATCCCTTCAGCGTGTGCTACATTCACGACAGCTTGGTCTGAAACTTATTGCGAATGTCACATATGGGTACACCAGTGCAAACTTCTCTGGTCGAATGCCTTGTTCTGAGGTAATGCCCTAGATTACTGTGGTTTTGGTTAGTTATGAATAGTTTTATGTTAACCATAATAAGCAAATATTTATGTATAACCAAATATAGTGTTAACTTCTTTACAGATTGGTGACAGTGTTGTAAGCAAAGGAAGAGAGACTTTAGAACGTTGTATTCAACATGTCAATAAGCACCCTACTTGGAAAGCAGAGGTGGTGTATGGAGATACAGATTCACTCTTCGTACACTTACCTGGACGGTCTAAGGATCAAGCATTTAAAATTGGAAATGAGATTGCTGATGAAGTAACTCAGATGTATCCTAAACCGGTGAAACTTAAATTTGAAAAAGTTTACTTACCCTGCATTTTACAGGTATTTGCATATGTGGAAAATTTTTGCTCTGATTCTTTATCCCCATCCTCTTTCTCTCTTCCTCTTTCAAACAGTGTGCTTTTAGAATTAATCACCTAACAAACTTATCACTCACGCACACAAAGCTGATATACATGAATCCAGCCATTCCCTCTTTCCACTATTTTCACTGCTGAATATGCTGAAGTTTCCCCAGTGTTCAGCTTTTTAGCCTAAATTTCATGAATCCAGTTGAATCATAGATTTTTAAATGTAAGATTTAAAAATGCCTGAATTGCAATAGGAAAAATTTTCCATTAACTAAGTGCTTTGAGATCAGTGCTCTTGAAGTTTAGGACATTATTTTAAATACACATTATTAAAATTTCAGATTGTTTGACATTTATTTACAGAATAAGCAGTGCTGAAAAAACTGATTAATCTTAAATAGTTAAATCTCAGTTTCTGAATAGTATATGTCTGGTCATAGCAATCAGTGTTTATAAATGCATACTTGATTGTAATCCTATTTGACCATTAAAAGCATAATACATTTTTGTACTATTTTGATTTATGTTAGTGTGGTTTTGGAAGGCTTAGATGTAAATTTTGCTTAGAAGTAGTATTATTTTTATCAAATTTTTCAAACATACCAGTTATGTAGAAAGAATAATTTTAAATCATTAGTGTCTGGTATGGAAAAATATTTAGACATCACATTCATTCTTTAGTAGCCACGATTGCCTAAATAGAGCCTTTTATCTTGTAATCACAAAAGGTCACACCATTCTAGATTTGTGTAAAATATCATATGTGATCCTTTGATCCTTGGGAGATAATGGCTCTCCCTGGAGGTAGGGTATACCAGACTTCCAAATTCCTCCAATCAGTTGGCTGTGCTTTCAGGTGGATGTAGATCTGCATCCACTTGTTAGATAGGGAGGAGAGGAGGGACTGCAGTGCTGCAAAGTCATCGATATTGTATGAAAAATAATTTTCTTTATAAAATCTCGGCTCTTTTATACAAATACATAAACTGTTGTCTTAGTTATTCAGTAATGTGATTGAATTTGTGAAGCACTGCCTAGGAATGACACCATCAAACAAGAATATTGAAGTTGTCAAATATCCCTACTTGAAAGGCAGTCCTGCATAAACAAGCGGCTTTAGTATTTGTAAATCCGTTGTTGTGCCTTTTGAAAATGTGAAAGTAATAAGTTCCAGTACAGCAAATGGTTTGTATTTCAAATAAGCACACATAATTTATATCTTCGTGTATAGCACATTTATCCATAATACCGTCATTTCATCAACACAGTACCGTAAATTCATCTTTAAAAGATGAATATCAAGTACAGTAGAGACCCAGACCTCGATCGTATTAGAACTCGAATAATTGGATTTCAACAGAAAATTTTGAGCAAGTGCTGCATCTGAGCTCAACCAAAAATCCGGAAACCGACCCAAGGAATCATATGATTTTTGTAAACAAAAGTGGTTCATTCAGTCACCACTAATAGGCGTTGTTCCCATGCACGTTTGGTGAGGAAAACGGTAAGAAATTGAACTTAAGATTATTTAAAATTATAATGTAAGGCATTCTTTGACAACCTTAAAATGCTGTGAGACTTTTAATGATAGGCTAACCCTTGAAGTGTCGATAGTTGTCTCAATAGTTGGCTACAGTCACAACTATCACAAACTATCGACACTGTAAACAAAACATCTGTAAGCGAATACCTAATAGTAAAATACTAGGTTATTCATGTAAATCACTAGTGATACAACTTTTGATACTGTAAACAAAACAACTAATTACAGCAATTACCATGGATATTTACCATAATTAGTCGTTTGGATGAGCGAGTTCTCACTTTGTTACAAGAGTAGGATCTCTATCCATAATTCTAAAAATCAAAAAGGTCTACAAGCCCAAACATAAATATTATCTGGAGAAAATGATAATTTGAAAAAGTTAAATGTATTTTACAGAATATAAGCATTGTCATTGTATGCCATTTGTATACATTTATGAGGATCTACTTCCAATGGGTATTACTCCGCCGATAATGATGTCACATTATAAAGCACAAAGCGCCTATGAAAATTGCCCCTATTTTACAAGGGTATTTTATGAGAAAAAATTTATTATCATGACATGAACTGAAAGATATTTTCAAGTTATTTTGTATATAGTATTCCAGTAGACTGTATGATGGTTTGTTTACGGCTGCTCACAGCCACTAGCCAGCGACTTATTTCTGAAGTTTATATTAACAGACATAATTTGGCTTATTTTTATTATATTTTATTAATTTCTTGTAAGAATGAAGACTTGATTTTCAAGGTTTTATTATTAGCAACAATAATTATCCCTACCCCTTACAATACATACTAAGTACCTAGCCTAGCCTGTGGTGCTCAGTCAACCATCGTATTATGGCCGAATTGGGCGTACATAGGGCAGTTATTTTACTACAGTATATATTTAGAAATGAAAAAAGTGTGTTGAATGGTATGTTATTGAACATTGAACATATTTAATTGTAATTTATGTGTATTTATGGGTAATATTTTGTGTAAAAAGGCAAGGTTAGGGTAATAACTGGTGGCCAAGAACAGATTAATCCATTTTCAGTTATTCTTATGGGAAAAATTAATTCAGATCTCGATAAAATCGCATCTCGTCACTGCTTGCTGGAACGAATTAACATCAAGGTCCGGGGCTCTACTGTATTAAAAGATTCCTTCCTGACATTTTTTTTATTCCATGGCAAGGACACTTAACATTACTGACTAAAAAGAAACTAAATCCATGAAACAGCCATGAGAATGGCATCTATTATATGAAAGCCATTGGAAGTATGCGAATCATTCAATTTACATTCCTGTAAAATTATTAAGCCAGCTGGTTTTTTGCATTACATATTTTTGTTTCCTGTATATTGAAAATACTTTATTCTTATTTTCTTTTTCTTTTTTTTCTATAACAGACCAAGAAACGTTACGTTGGATATATGTATGAGTCCACAACCCAGGAGACCCCAGAGTTTGATGCTAAAGGCATTGAGACTGTTCGTAGAGATGGATGCCCAGCAATGGCAAAGGTATGTTAACATTGTATACCTGGCCTTTAAATTGTTAGGCAGGTAATGAATGAAGGTGCTACATGTACATTACATAATTTTATTCCACTTTGTGATGTAGATTGCTTTTGGTTTGCAGAATTTACCAGGGACATACGATTCAAACTAAATAAACATGTATCCACTTATTTGTTAGAATGAGAAAAGTAGAGCTTTACGGTACTTTTTGCATATTATTGCAGTCTGACCTTTTAAATCCAACATGCCATGGTCTGGCAACTCATGATCCAGGACTTAATTTGAATTAGCCGCCATTAGTTCTGGAGCGGCCATGAGGGTATGTGGTGCCTCATTTCTACATTGGGATTTTTTCAGATTTTGGAATTGAAGCTTGCTCTGTAAATACACAAGCACAGATTATTTCACACAAAAACATTCTGTGAAAATAAGTATAAAGCATACAACAGAACCGTAATTAACATATATGTACTACTCATGTATAGTCTGGTCTTGTTTATCATGCAATCATTAAAATTTTATCCAAAACATGATTTCATCATATACAGGGTGTCCCCAACTACAGCGGGAGTTACATTCCAGTGGGGCCCTGCAAGTTGATTTCCGCCATAAGTTGGTGTTTAGTGTTATCAACAATAGGTGCTTATGGTGCCGTTAATGGTGCTTACGGAGCCGTAATTTGATTAGGACTTAACTAGTATCCTATTCCTGTCGGT
This sequence comes from Macrobrachium nipponense, assembly GCF_015104395.2. Classification (NCBI taxonomy): domain Eukaryota; kingdom Metazoa; phylum Arthropoda; class Malacostraca; order Decapoda; family Palaemonidae; genus Macrobrachium; species Macrobrachium nipponense. Next base: position 2,876,736 of record NC_087208.1, on the reverse strand, counting down.
GCTTATGGTGCCATAACTTGATTACAGTGCGGTAGCTAGATACCTATTCTTGAAAAATTCGGGGCCACCATAACTTGGGGATGCCTTTTATGTACTGTGTTGTGTATTGTGTATGGTGCGAGGTGTATTTTCAGTTTACACTAGGCTAGGCTTCCTATGTCTCAGTTTTGGTAGATACCATTGATAATGCATATTATATCTGAATTGGCTTTTAATTAAAAAAAATAGTCCTAGGAGCAAAAGTTTATTAGGTAAAATGCGAGTCTTCATGCATTGAATCAGGCTTACCTACCTTGTAACTTGTAACTTGTTTAAGAATTTATTACTATTTCTTATAAACAATCAAATTGAGAAATGGCCATTTGCCTATGTCAGTCAGAGTAACTAACGCACATTTACTAAGGGTTGTGTTAAAGTTTTCAACTTTAAAAATTTGTAAATTTTAAATGGTGAACTCCCTGAAGGAAAAATTTAATAAATATTTAGCCTCCACGCAAAGAAGAGGAAAACATTATGAAAGTATGCCTTTGAATTTACGGTTGTAGCTCTGGCTGAAGAAACGAATAATTTACTGGCCAAAAAACATTTTGGAAGAGGCAAAAGCAACCTCCAATACAGGTGAAATCACAGCTTTACTACCTTCAGTTTACTTTACTTATAAATAAAGAAAGTTCCACTTTTAAACCCAACTTTGATAATTAGCAAAAAAACGAATCTCCGTAATGAGTCTCATTTAGCTACTAATAGGTGTGGTGATGTTGGTCAATTCAATCAGCTGATGATTTTAAAAATGGAAACATTACCAGAGTGCAAATGGCACTTGATTGCTATCTTCATAAATTATAATACAATAATATGGCCATTATGCATGAAAAATAATTGCATACAGTATGTATAACAACAGTTATATAAAAATCTACATTATTCCTAATACAACTGTATTACAGGGTTTCCCCCATATTCACGGTGGATAGGTACCAGACATCCCTGCAAATAGCTCAAACCCACAAATAGTTAGAACTCCCTCTAAAAATGCTTATATCAAGATAAATGAAGTTTTCCCTTAACAAGTGGTCATGTTATTGTTAAATTGGAGAGCCATGATTAGAATAAATGGAATTTGGGGAGGAGGTAATCAGTCACAAAGCAATTAATTTGTATTTAGAGTCCTCTCTCTGCCATCTGATAAGTGTTACAGCTTGCGTCAGTCAATCAAAAGCAGGTGGTGAAACATATGGAGCAGTCTGGTTTATTGCCGATACAAAAGAAGCCGGCAAGGCTTGGTCATCCAAAGATGGCGTCACCTCCTTCCTTTTGTACTGGCCTTTCTCATAAAACTTTTTCCACTGTTCCACCAACCAACCCCGACAAACAGAACATGGATTAGTAATCGTACATACATTTTCCCTGCACCTACTACACATTGGATGAGGATCCGTCGACACCGAAGTTAGGAATCTAGAACATGGAAAGCCGCAGAAGATCCCGATGGTGAAGCGAAAATTTCCATCTTAACAGTTATATGCTCTTACCGATCACACTCACACTGAGCACGCTCAGAGACAGAAAAAGTAATAAGAAAAATGAAAATGAAACGGATAAAGAACAGGCAAACTGAAAACCAGCTTTAAATCAGATACACAGTAAACAAGTCTTATCTTAAAGGCAGTAGGAATATAACTGGTGGGTCACAGGACGCCGAGGGCATTCTGGGTATACATGCCCTGTGACCTGGTATAGATGCCAATAGTCCCTGGATCTCACAAGTGTAATTTTAATTCTACCGGTTTCCAGCTTGGCACTAGTAAATCCTAATGTTAAGACCGAAGGTTTGTTAGTTATGAAAAATACAAATTAGTTACAAATTTGGTATATCTGCATGTCTTGAAAGTTCAAATGTACCAAATGTACACTTGAAGTATCATCCTACATCAAATATACCATTGAACTGATGATATTAATATTTCAAAGTCATTCTCTCTCTCTCTCTCTCTCTCTCTCTCTCTCTCTCTCTCTCTCTCTCTCTCTCTCTCTCATTGTGGCGCAGGTTTAACAAACGCAGCAGATTTTTAAGTTTTTGCTGAAAACAAAAGCCAGAAAGGTTTGAAGTGCTGGAAAACATTGAAAGTTGCCAGAAGATCAGAATTTGACAGTGTGCTTTCAAAGTGGTTTAAGTCCCAACTTTGTAAAAGTGTAAATATTTCTGGGGAAATGTTTATGAAGCAAGCCAGAATTTTCAGGGGGAACTAAACCAAACGAATGACATTGATTATTCATAAGCTTTGTTCTACTTTTAATAACAGAAATATTTATGTCAAATGAACTATAAAGACTGGTTTTAGGGGTGGTTTTTGTCATCCACATAAGGGTGTCGGTTTTAAGAGGTTGGACTGAACTTATTTATCAAGAGAGTATCTTCATAACTTGTAACCCCATTGCGGTCCATAAATTTGAATCTTTCAGTATATTGTGAAAGTATGGATTTTAGAACAGATGTGATTTAACCTTACTATTGAAATTTATTATATCCATTACAGGTTCTTGAAAAATCCTTGCGTATTCTCTTTGAAACAAAGGATATTTCAAAAGTAAAAGACTATATTCAGCGTCAGTTTGTGAAACTTCTACAAGGACAGGTGTCTCTCCAGGATTTGATATTTGCAAAAGAGTATAGAGGAGCCTCTGGCTATAAGCCAGGTGCATGCGTCCCTGCTCTAGAATTAGCAAGGTTTGTAGTTTTTGTATGTTTGAATATAATTACAACCTTTTTATATTTACATGATCCTCAGAACACAACTTGAAAACAAAATTGAAAACTTAAATGCAGCATAATGATAGTTGTACATCAATAATGGTAGGTGTTGAACTTACCAAGTTGCATAGTGTTGTTGTTAACCGTTATATTTTGCTGAAAATTTCTATTGTGGGAAGTGGGTTTTTCATTCTGTACTCTGTATAAATACTACATATTCCTATAAGTGTGTAGTCCCATCAGTGCACCTCACATGGTGCATGAAGGCATTCCTGAAAGGTATTTGCAGCATTCCTTCAGACCTAGATGCATCCACATTATAGGCTTTTCTGTATCACCATTTGTACTTCCTATCTTCAATCTTGCTCACTCTTGGTGCCCAACCTCTCTATAACCAAAAGTGCAACTGTGGTGTTTTCTTCAAGTTTCACCTTTAGATTCTTGTACTTCTTGTTTGGAGGTTCAGTAAGTGGCTGTATATATTTTTCGGTCAGCGCTTTCACCGCAATCTTGGCCCATATTAAGTTCATGGGCAATAAAGTGATGCGTAGTATGCAAAAATTGCGGTGGGAGTGCTGACCAAAAAATATATACAGCCGCTTACTGAACCTCTAAACAAGTGACTGAGCACTCTCGCCTTGTCATTGTCTAAACTCCACCCATTCTCTAAACCCTGTAAACAGCCTGGTGGACTGACAAAATTTCTTCCCAACTTATCCGTTCCTTCAAAATTCAACAAGCTATTAGGCTGCTTGATGCTAAGGGGCCTAATTTCTTGTCGAGTACTGTATTTTGTATTCACTATATCAACAGTGTTTTATAGTAAAAAAATATAAGGGCATAACAATGCTAACTTTCTGTCTTAATCTTGAATCCAGTACCCTATAATTCAAAAGTCAACTGTCAGCATTTTAGGCCATTTTCTTCCGTTTATGTTGTAAGTTTATTGTTGATGCTTTCATTACAGAAAATGGACTCGCAAAGATCCTAGAAAAGAACCAAGAGTTGGTGAGCGTGTACCATATGTAATAGTCTATGGTGCTCCAGGCTTACCTTTAATCCAATTAGTAAGATCACCAGATGCTGTTCTAGCAAATCCAGCACTTCGTGTAAATGCAACATACTATATCACAAGAGCAATAATGCCACCTTTAGAAAGATGTTTCTCTCTTCTTGGTGTAGATATTGCTGCTTGGTAAGTTACCAAGTATTTTTGTTGTTTGATGTACTTGTTTGAGATAATGGTTTTTATTAAAATAATAATTTCATTTCTGGGCTCAGTTCGTGTCGGCCTGTGAAATAATCCTTAAGTTCATTATTTCTAGGTAAATAACCTAATAAATACCAGAGAAAAAATAAATTCAAGATGTCAGTATAACTGACTCGCTCACTCTATAAAAGAAGTGTCGGTATGGTAACAGGGGCGAGTGAGACCACTACCACGAACCACTTGCCATTTAGAACTTCCCACATCAAAATCCCCCACCTGAGAGACCCGATCCCAAAGGAGGATGCGCCCGCTACTACTACTAATACCCACGCCAAGCGGAGTGCAGCGCCTCTAGTGGCCATCCTTTTATTTTAGTCTATGGTGCTCCAGGCTTACCTTTAATCCAATTAGTAAGATCACCAGATGCTTTTCTAGCAAATCCAGCACTTCGTGTAAATGCAACATACTATATCACAAGAGCAATAATGCCACCTTTAGAAAGATGTTTCTCTCTTCTTGGTGTAGATATTGCTGCTTGGTAAGTTACCAAGTATTTTTGTTGTTTGATGTACTTGTTTGAGATAATGGTTTTTATTAAAATAATAATTTCATTTCTGGGCTCAGTTCGTGTCGGCCTGTGAAATAATCCTTAAGTTCATTATTTCTAGGTAAATAACCTAATAAATACCAGAGAAAAAATAAATTCAAGATGTCAGTATAACTGACTCGCTCACTCTATAAAAGAAGTGTCGGTATGGTAACAGGGGCGAGTGAGACCACTACCACGAACCACTTGCCATTTAGAACTTCCCACATCAAAATCCCCCACCTGAGAGAGACGATCCCAAAGGAGGATGCGCCCGCTACTACTACTAATACCCACGCCAAGCGGAGTGCAGCGCCTCTAGTGGCCGTCCTTTTATTTTAGCTCATCGCAGAAACACACGTTTTTTCTCACTTGTGTTGTGATCCTTTTTTGGGATTTTACTTCAAGATGGAACGCGCTGCTATCGCCACGGCTAAGTTAAGTACCCGAAAGGTTAAGAATTTGTATTTTTGTCTTCCAGGGACCAGTATTTTCCCTTTTTTAGGTTACATACGGTCACCCGGTTGACTCGTGGCGGCCATGAGCCCGCCTCGTGTTGTTAAGATTTCCCAGTCTTCCATGCTGGGACGTCTTTCTTCCTTTCATGGGTTCTTATTTTGCGTTCATCTGCTTATTTACATCGTATTTTAGAATTTAGGAATTCACAGCCCATACCTTTGTTACCCAGTTATCTCTTTGGTTTAGGTATTTAGGGCTATAATGTGCTTTCCCCTAGTCCAGCATCCCAGCTTTTGCTCTTCATCGGCTACGGCTGGCTCCGAGTAGTCGACTGGTCTTCGGATCGGTTCGCCTTCTCCTGGACTCCTGTCTCTCTCACTCGTGTGTTCCTTCCATTCTTTTACGATGTATTATTTAGTATTACATTATTCAGTGTTATTTTATTCTGTTAGGCTAGCTTTTAAGGCGCCCAGTACCTAGGCTTTTCTTCCCCGTGTTCATTCACTCTTGGTACAGTTGGGTTCACGTGGTCTCTAGCCTAGTGGTTGTGTTGCTTACCGCCCCTTGGTCCACCCTCGATCACGTGTCCCACTGGGCGCCCTACCCTACTCCCTTCCCTCCCTTCCGCGCGGTAAGGGGGGGTCTGGCCGGGCTCTCCTCGGTTGTCATGACAACCATTTGTCGCCTCCCTCCCTCTCTCCCCGAGGGGGACCCTGGAAGGCCCGGTCAGCTGGGAGTCTGGGTGACCATTTGTAGTCTTGGGTACCGGGGTAATCCGATGTGTAAGGGGGTTGGGGTTGGCCACCCCTCCCCCCGGTCGCCTCGGCCCTCTCCGGTGTATCTCGTTCGCTCTCCCCACACCCCGATTTTCTCCCACGACGGACGGAGCCCCTGCTCACTAGCCGGGGGCCCCTTCGGTTGTCGGAATAGTAACTGGCTCCGCCAGCCACCGGGGTAGGGGTCTACTAGTGGTCTCAAAAGTTTGCCTACTACTACCTTCTTTCCGCTACCGGAGGGGAGCTTGCTTCCTTACCCGGGCACTCCTCTAGTAGTCGGAAGGAAGGCATGTCTTACTCTCTGTTTGTAGTATACATGCCCTTTTTATAATATTATTGTTACCTTATCATTAACTGCCTCTGCCATTCTCCGTCGTGGTTTTTCCTTCTCTGGGCTTTCTCACCACTTCTGGTTGCTCTCCTTCTCCGTCCCCGGTGTACGCCGGAGACCTCAACCAGACCGCCCTAACAAACCACACGTATTGCGGTAGAGGGCTAGTTTTAATTTAACTTGCATACTCCGGCATGCAACGGAGTTCATGTTAGACTGTAAGTGTGTATTCTCGATACTCATGTATCCTTCCACTTACAGGCTACCAATTGCCAGGAACCAGGCTGCAATGCAGTCCTCCATGACCCCTGTGGCCACGAGGAGTGTAGGACCCACGCCCCGTGCGCTACTACCCACGGCGAACTGATCGTCTAGCACCACGAGGCATGTACCATATGCTACGACCTCGTGAGTCAGCTTTTGGATGGGGTAAGTAGGTTTCAAGGTAATTTTTCTCACCATTATATATCTCTAATGTCTTAGTTCTAAGTCTTAATTGTAAGCTATAGCTCCGCTGTTAGAGTCTTCATCGGTCCTCTCTTTCAGGCTGCCGCCGTTAAGGAAGTCGCTCTAGCAACCCTGAAGGCTTGGGTAGGTGGCTTCGGCAAGAATGCCGCCAAGGGACAGCCATACATCCTTGATAAGAAGTTGGCTGTCCAGATCTTCCCCGGAGGGAAAGCAACAGGATATGTGGACCCCGCCACGGCAGCCCCAGCCATAGCTTCTATTCAGCGCGAGGTACAGCAGGCCTTCGGGAATGTATCAACTCAGGAAACCGTGCCGGACGTCGCCACTTTGGACATTAATATAGAGCCAATGGCGGTAGGTGTTGAGGATTTGTTGGTCGAGGTAGGTACTTCGGGCGCCCAAGGGTTTCCTTTGGGCGCACCTGGATCTTCTTCTCCTGTTCCTTCCTCTTCTTCCTTCCAAGGCTTCACGGGATCTGAAATCCCTACTCCTTCGCCTGCTGCTTCTGTGCCTCCTAAAGTGAAGGGACACAGAGAGCAAAAGACCCTCCAGAAGACGACGCCCAAAAAGTCGTCATCTTCTTCCTCACGTAAGTCTTCGGCATCCTACTCCGGAGCAGTGAAGGCTAAGTCTGACTCTTCACATTCAAGAGGGTCGAGAAGCAAAGCTTCTAAGGAGAAGTTCTGCGCTCCGACCGAGCCAGTACCGTCTCCGGTAGATCTGGTAGCTACCGGATCTGCTCCGGTGACTCCTGCCGGGATCGCGGCACCTAGTGCCTTTGATCCCGCCATCTTCTCGGCAGGAGTCTTACAACAAGTAGGAGAGATGGTTGGATCGCTTGGGACGAGATTTGAGCAAATGTTTGCTCAACTCTCTAGCAGCATCAACCAGTCAGGTCAATCAATTCAGGATCTCTCTAATCGTGTTCTGGAACACGATAATCGCTTTGCTGGCCTGAACCAGGCTCCTCAGGCTAACTTCCCGGTAGGAGGTACTGGTCTAGTCCAGTTACCACCTTATGACTCTCTTCCGGCCTTTTCTATGAACAATCCTTGGAGGGTAGCAGCCTATGCTCCCTTCAAGGATGGTATGATTTCGATTCCGGAGTGTGGAACAAGAAGGATTGAGGACTTCGAGTTCTACCCCGCGGGATTGACTCAGCCTTTCATAGGATATACCAGGCTAACACAGACAGCGCTCAATAGGGAAGACAAGATCCTTAGGGAGACTGTCTTATACACTAGGGATCATGCCCAAAGAGAGTGGGTTCACTGTCTGGAGGATTGGGATTGTTCCAATACCAAACTCCAAGCCTTCAAGAGTCCCTTCACCATCTTTGCCACAGAGGAGGAGGCTTCACTCCCCTTTACGACAAAGATGGTGGAGACGACTCTTCATGCTGTTTTGAAGGACGAACCCATTCCACAGCTCAGGGAAGCAGAGCCAACATCTCCTCTCTTCCCTGTGTTTGGAGAACTCTGGGAGAACCTGCCGGCCACTTTTACAGTAGGAAAGCTAAAACCGGACTGTGCCATGGATCAGTTCGGTGAAAAGCTTCCTAGACTGCCTGATAGTCTCATTCAGGCAGAATTTGATGCAAGGACTAGGCTAGGGAGATCACTTAACTCCCTAGTCATTACGGAGATGGCTGCTCTTTCATACGCTACGGAGCCTTTATTCAAGATCCTCGCTAAGTCTCAACTTCAGTCGGTTCAGGCAGATGCTTACGACTTCTTCACGGCTAGGAGAAACTGTCGTAAGCATGTGTTGCAAGAAGCCACCATTCGACACGAACCGAATAGGCTTCTTGCTTCCAACATGTGGGGTGCGGACCTGTTCCCAGAATCTTCTGTGAATGAGGTGCACCACGAGGCTTCAAGGCTTAACCAAAGCCTTAGAGCTAGGTGGGGTATCTCATCCAAGAGGAAGCAGAAGAACCCACCCTCTTCTGGTAAAAAGCTGAAGAAAACCAAGAGGTTCCAGCCATACCAGAAACACCAGCAACAGCAGCACTTTGTCCAGGCCGTTCCAGTTACCCAACCGGGTCAGCCTTCGACATCGAAGCAGAACCAGCCTATCCTCTTGCTATCCCCTCAGAATCAGCCCTCAACCTCGTACACCGTCTCGCCGGCTTTCAATTCCATGTATGAAAACCAGGCCTTCCCTACCTTTAATAGGTTCTCAAGGGGAAGCAGGGCGAGAGGCAACTTTCGCCAGCGAGGTTCGGGAAGGGCTGCTAGCAGGGGTAAGCACTTCAGAGGAGGACGTGGAGGTCATCCCGCACAGCAGCAGTGAGACTCCCCAGGTAGGAGGGAGGCTGTTCCTCTTCCGTCACAGGTGGGGGTTCAGCAAATGGGCACAGAGCATCGTGTCCAAGGGATTAGGTTGGAGTTGGATCAAAGATCCTCCACCAACCAAATCATTTCTTCAAGTGCCGTCAAAGGAGTTCACAGATTATGCAGAGGAGCTCCTTCAGAAAGGAGTTGTGGCGAGAGTCAAGCATCTAAAATTTCAAGGGCGCTTGTTCAGCGTGCCAAAGAAAGGCTCATCAAAAAGAAGAATAATCTTAGACTTGTCCCAGCTAAACTCTTTCATTCGCTGCGACAAGTTCAAAATGCTGACCATCTCGCAGGTACGGACCTTACTACCCCGTGGGGCCGTCACCACCTCTATCGATCTTACAGACGCATACTATCATATCCCCATCGCGAGACACTTCCGCCCATACCTAGGTTTCAAACTAGGAGACCAGGCATTCTCTTTCAAAGTGATGCCCTTCGGACTGAATGTAGCCCCCAGGGTATTCACAAAAATAGCGGAAGTAGTAGTTCAACAACTGAGATCACAAGGGATCATGGTAGTAGCTTACCTCGACGATTGGCTGATTTGGGCACCAACCGTCGAGGAATGTCTCAGAGCCACAAAGAAGGTAGTTCAATTTCTGGAACATCTGGGGTTCCAGATAAACAAAACGAAATCCAGATTCACTCCGGAGACTCGTTTCCAGTGGCTAGGCATCCAATGGGATTTATCCTCCCACAATCTGTCAATTCCGGTGATCAAAAGAAAAGAAATAGCCAAGTCAGTGGGGCAATTTCTCAACAACAAACAAGCTTCAAGGAGAAACCAGGAAAGAATCCTAGGTTCCCTCCAGTTTGCCTCAGTGACGGACGTCCTTTTGAAGGCAAGACTGAAAGATATAAATCGAGGTTTGCGCTCAAGAGCAAATGTCAAATCTCGAGACAAGTTGTCAGTGATTCCACAAATCCTTCGCAACCAGCTTCGTCCATGGGCGAAGGTAAAGAATCTTTCCAAGACAGTTCCCCTTCAATATCCTCCTCCGGCGTTAACTATTCACACAGACGCCTCCCTAACCGGTTGGGGAGGATACTCTCAATTCAAGCAAGTTCAGGGGACTTGGTCCACTCAGTTCCGCCAGCTCCACATAAATGTGCTGGAAGCAATGGCAGTTTTTCTTACCCTAAAGAAGCTGCTTCCCCCAAAGAAGTCTCATCTAAGGCTAGTTTTGGACAGTGCAGTAGTAGTTCACTGCATCAACAGGGGAGGATCCAAGTCCAAACATGTGAACCATGTCATGATAGCCATTTTCGCCCTAGCGAACAGGTACAAATGGCACCTATCATCCATCCACTTGGCAGGGGTAAGGAATGTAATAGCGGACGCCTTGTCCCGTTTAGTCCCTCTGGAATCAGAATGGTCTCTAGACGTCAAGTCGTTCCAGTGGATATGCCAAAGTGTACCAGGTCTCCAGGTAGATCTATTTGCCTCACTAGCGAACCACAAGCTCCCTTGCTATGTGGCCCCCAACCTGGACCCTCTGGCCTATGCCACGGACGCCTTGTCGATAGATTGGAATCAGTGGAGAAAGATCTATATCTTTCCTCCAGTGAATCTTCTCTTGAAAGTTCTGAGCAAACTGAGGACTTTCAAAGGTCAAGTAGCCCTGATTGCTCCAGATTGGCCAAAGAGCAACTGGTACCCCCTGCTACTGGAGTTGGGCCTCCGACCTCAACGGATTCCCAACCCCCAAGCTATCGCAATCAGTACAAATGAGGACTGTGTTCGCTTCCTCAGGAATTCTCGAGACCGTAACTTTATGGACTTCATGAAGTTTGCAGCTAAAAAAGATGCTGATATTGACCCCCAAAACATCCTCTTCCTAGAATCAGATAAGAGGGAATCAACTATAAGACAGTGTGACACTGCCGTCAAAAAGTTGGCATCTTTCCTGAAGGAAACAGACACTACAACCATGACGGTTAACTTAGCCATATCCTTTTTCAGGTCTTTGTTTGAAAAAGGCCTAGCAGCTAGCACTATTACCACTAATAAATCAGCTTTGAAGAAAATCTTTCAGTTGGGTTTTCAAATAGACTTAACAGAATCTTACTTTACGTCTATTCCCAAAGCCTGTGCTAGACTTAGACCTTCTGAGAGACCTACTTCAGTTTCATGGTTTTTAAATGACGTCCTCAAACTAGCCTCGGACACTGACACTCGTCTTGCACATTTATAATGTTACTTAGAAAGACGCTATTTTTACTAAGCCCGGCCTCAGGGGCCAGAATTTCAGAACTGTCGGCTCTATCCAGAGATACGGGTCATGTAGAGTTTCTCCCTTCAGGAGAAGTTTTGCTTTCCCGGATCGCCAGTTTTCTTACTAGCTAATAAAAATGAGGATCCTCTAGCAAGGTGGGCACCTTGGAAAGTCATTCCTCTTCCCCAGGATCCCTCTCTTTGTCCAGTATTGACCTTAAGAGCCTTTCTGTCTCGGACATCCTCTAGATCCTCAGGCCCTCTTTTTATGAGAGAAAGAGGTGGCACTTTATCAGTTAAAGGAATCAGACAGCAGATCCTTTACTTCATTAAACAAGCCAACCCTGAATCATTCCCGAAAGCACATGATATCAGGGCAGTAGCTACTTCTCTTAATTATTTCCAGCATATGAATTTTGAGGATCTTAGAAAATATACTGGATGGAAATCACCGACAGTCTTCAAGCGTCATTACCTGAAGTCCTTGGAATCATTAAAATTTTCAGCAGTAGCAGCGGGAAACATAGTTTCCCCTGACTCTGCACAGTAGTTATAGTTGAAGATCCAGGTCTCCTTTCTACCTACCTTGTCCAACATGTCTCACCCTACTGCTATGCTCTACATGGTCCTCTAGCCTTAGCTGCTAGGTTGATATTGGTGGACTGCCTCTTATTTTTTCGCTAGGGACATCCACATAATGTACATATAAATGTGCTTCAGTGTTTCTACCCTTATTTTTATGCTAGGGTAGAACACACTGACTTTTGTATATTTTGTATATATTAAATTAGTTTTAGTGAATCTCCTTGAATACTTATTTTGATACCATTGTACTAAACTGTGCTTTTCCTTGATTATTTTAAGCTAGTTTTAAGTACCTTTATATTATAAATTTTGTAACATAACTTTTGATTCACTTATATTATAGTCTAATTTTATTTTATTGTTTCATTAAGACCCTCCATTGTCATCCTGTTTCTCTGGTACTATTTCACAGGCCGACACGAACTGAGCCCAGAAAAGGGATTTTGACGAAGGAAAAATCTATTTCTGGGGGATTGGTTCGTGTCGCCCTGTGAAATCCCCCCTTTTTTACCCACCCTGCAGGCCAAGATGGACATCTTTATAAAAGGATGGCCACTAGAGGCGCTGCACTCCGCTTGGCGTGGGTATTAGTAATAGTAGCGGGCGCATCCTCCTTTGGGATCGGCTCTCTCAGGTGGGGGATTTTGATGTGGGAAGTTCTAAATGGCAAGTGGTTCGTGGTAGTGGTCTCACTCGCCCCTGTTACCATACCGACACTTCTTTTATAGAGTGAGCGAGTCAGTTATACTGACATCTTGAATTTATTTTTTCTCTGGTATTTATTAGGTTATTTACCTAGAAATAATGAACTTAAGGATTATTTCACAGGGCGACACGAACCAATCACCCAGAAATAGATTTTTCCTTCGTCAAAATCCCTTGTTTGTATGAAATTTAAAAGTTATGAAATTTGTTCTTAATTTTTTTAAGGGGTTTATGGTTAGCTCTGCATGCCGACCATGAATAGTAGCTCTTAGTTATCTGACAGTTGTGTGTGTGAGTGTGGGCTCATGGTTGTTTAGTTAAGCCTCAGGCTTTAGTGGTAGGAGTCGTTGATCCCGTTTTAACAAGCCTCAGCACAAATGTTAGATGTAAAGCTTGCATCTCTTTCTTGTTGAGGCAAACAGTGTTTACTGAAAAATGCGTGTGATATATACATTGATTGAACATATAATACTTTCATCTGTCTTCAAACCCTGATGAGAAATAGGGGCTTGTGCAAAATTCAAAAATGTGATGGACAACCGTGAGTCTCAGTGTTAAACTTAAGGGTAAATAACATTGTGAACTATACCCATATGTATGATTTTCTGTGGAGTATTTTCTTAGTCATTGGTATTTCGAAACTTCTTGAGGACTTGACAGGTTAGCAGTAAACTATGTAGGTGGGAGGATACAAAACATTTTACAAATAGTGTGTGGGCTTATCAAGATGAGGGATTGTGGTGCCTGGTACCATTTTCCATTTTTTATTTATATTTTTTAACAAGCAAGAGAGAAAAAATATATGAATGAAACTACTTAACAGTCTAGAATCTGTTTAACTTACACACCAGACAGTTTTCCAGGAGAAGTACAGTAGAGCCTCGTCAATAATTCGTTCCAGAAGGAGCGTCGAAATTCGATTATTTCGAGAACTGAATCAAGTTTTCCCATAAGAAATAACTGAAAATGGATTAATCCGTTCTTGACCATCAGTTATTACCCTAACCTTGCCTTTTTATACAATACATTACATGTAAATTACAACTAAATAAGTTAAAAGTTAAATAAATATCATGTTAAACATATATTTATAATTTTAAATGTATAATATACAGTATAAAAGAAAACTGGCCTGCGTCCAACTGATTGTTGACCAAGCGCCATAGGCTACCTAGGTGAATAGTAAGTAGAACGTAGTGTAGTGGGTAGGCATAAAACGTGTTGCTAACATCATAAAAACATTGAAAAGCAAGTCTAATTATTACAGTAAATTAATAAATATTAAAATTAAACCCAATTTATATTTATCAAAACTTACGAAAATTTGCCTACAGTAAGTCTGCATTTAAGGATGTAAACAAACCATAGCGTAGAAACGTTTGCATTCGATATTAATTTATGGTAAATCTTACACGAAGTCGACTGCAATACTGTGTACAATATCGCTTGAAAATTATCTTTCAGTAAATGTTATGATACTAACGATTTTGTTTCATAAATGTCCTTATAAAAAAGGTGCGTCTTTTACGGCAAATTGTCCAATATCAGGGCTGGTTTCAAGCTTATTGGACTTTGCCAATTATTATGGTACTGCATGGTACATATATACGTACGTATAAGTAAAAGAATCTTCTTAATTTTTATAATTACTATACCATTACGTACCAGCATCTCTTGAGTTTAATATCAAGCTAACTTTTTTTACAAGGACGCTTATAAACCAAGCATACAGATTGCGTTTGTTACCGCGCACGCGTTAGATATGTAAACATTGACGTCTTTTTACTGTAGACATAAAAGAATCGTCTTAATTTCTATAATTATTCTATACCATAGCGGCTCCTCTGATTTAAGCTAAGGCTAACCTCCTCTTTACCAGCAAGCTTAACAAAGCTTAAGATTGCGTTCGGTACCGAACGGCACACGTTACGTATGTAACAGTGGTTTCACTACCAAATCTCACACGTAAACAATGACGTATTTTTTACAGTAGACATAAAAGAATCTACCTAATTTCTATAATTAATGTATACCATAGCGGCTTCTGAGTTAAGCTAAGGCTAACCTCTTCTTTACCGGCAAGCTTAAAAAGCTTAGATTGCGTTGCTACCAAACCGAACATGTTACGTATGTAACTGGTTTCACTACCAAATCTTACACGTAAACATTGACGTATTACAGTACGACATAAAAGATTCGTTTTAATTTCTTAATTACTACACACTTAATATGGTATAGTGGCTTCTCTGATTTAAGCTATGGCTAACCTCTTCTTTACCAGCAAGCTTAACAAAGCTTAAAGATTGCATTCGCTACCGAACCGCACATGTAACCTACGTACGTAACATTGCCTTCAATCCAAACCTAACACTTAAATACGTATTGCATTTGCTACTGAAACGCGCGCCTCAAGTGTGAGCATGATTTTAGAATAGGTCTACGCTTGAAAAAAAAATCAAGCAAGGGTGCTTGATTAAATCTTTTTTTCGCTCATCACTTTCATGCAGAGGAGAGGACAGATGAAACTTAAGGTTAATTTTGGAGTTGGAAATGATGGAAACATTTTGAAGAAGGAAAACGCAAGATACCATGTAAACACTTTCCATTATTTCAGAGATTACCAATAGCAAAAGGTTAGAACATAAATAGCCAGTAGTAATGTTGGGACCCATGATGAATCAAAAGGTAACTGCGTATAGAGTTGATACCACCGAAAAAGCAAACGAAATGCGCACAAGGTGTACGAGACACGACACATGTTTGAATGTTTGTAAACAATAGCTGCGTACTTTAAACAATGCTGAGTGGCGTCACCAGTGTTATCAACCGTTTTGCTAAATTATGCTAGTCGGTCCAAGCAAGAATTTATGCCAAATATGGTGCAATATTGTGCCAGAATTATGCTATTAACCCTTAAACGCTGACTGGACATATTTTACGTCGACATTTTTGTCTCTCGGGTGCCGACTGGACATATTTTACGTCGACATACAAAAGTTTTTTTAAAAATTCGCGGAAAAATACTTTTAGGCCTACCAGCCGAAAACTCTTGAATCACGCGCCTTTCGGGATGCTGGGAGTTCACGGATCAAGGTGTTGTTTTGTTTACAATCGTTACGCAGGCGCACAAGTGCGAATTTCTTTCTTGCCGCACTAAAAAGTATCTGTGACACATCTCGGAAATTATTTCGTCACTTTGACATAATTTTTGTAATAATCTTTGACTCTACCGAAATGGTAGAAAAACGCAATTGTAAGCTAAAACGCTTATATTCTAGTAATATTCAATCATTTACCTTCATTTTGCAACAAATTGGAAGTCTCTAGCGCAATATTTCGATTTATGGTGAATTTATGAAAAAAATAACATTTTCTTTACGTCCACGCGGTAACTTCCGAAAAAATCATACGTGCGATTGTGGTAATGTTTGCACCATTTTAAATTAGCCGTTACATAAAGTTTTATATATGAAAATGTGCGCAATTTTATGTAGAATACAACTAAAAATAATTGAAGGTTGTAGCTTTTCTCATTTTTGGAATATTTGCGTATAAATCACGATAAATAGAAAAAAAAACACGTTTGGTCAACTTTGACTGTACCGAAATGGTCGAAAAACGCAATTGTAAGCTAAAACTCTTACAGTTTAGTAATATTCAGTCATTTATCTTCATCTTGAAACAAATTTGAAGTCTCTAGCACATTATTTAGATTTATGGTGAATTAAAAAAAAAAACTTTCCTTCCCTCCGCGCGCGGATTCTCCGCCACAAATCTCCGAAATGCGTACGTCCCATTCTCGGAATATTTGCTCCGTTTCATATTAGGCATTGCATAGAGTTTTATATATGAAAATGTGCACAATTTCATGTAGAATAAAACGAAAAATATTTGAAGGTTGTAGCTTTTCTAATTTCCGAAATAATTGCATATAAAAAAATATATAAAAAAATTCGACATTCAGTCAACTTTAACTCATCAGATATGGTCGAAAACTGCAATTGTAAGCTAATACTCTTACAGTATAGTAATATTCAATCATTTGCCTTCATTTTGAAAGAGATTGGAAGTCTCTTGGACAATATTTAGATTATGGTGATTTTGAAAAAAATATTTGTTTACGTCCGCGCGTTACGAAATTCATGCATTATTTTGTGATAATATTTTCTCTTTTGTATGTGTTGCTTTTATCATTTTACAATGTGTATATACCAAAAGGATCGCAATTTAGTGTACATTACAACGAAAAAAAAGTAACTTGTTACCTTTAGCCGTTTTGCGCACAGCGCGTTTTGAATACAATTATATATGAAATTTTGTTTTTGCTCTATCATATATCGCATTATTTATATATGATAATGATAATTTTTTTCAGTTTTGATGGTTGCACACTAAACTTCAGCCAATGACAAAAAAAAGGAGCCAAAAATGAGCTCTTAATCTTGAAAACTAAGCGCGCTGTGATTTTTTGAAAAAAATATTTTTTCCGCTTCCGTGCTCACTCCGAAACACCTCCGGCACACGGGAGACAATTTTTATTTTACCCCTTCGGCGTTTAAGGGTTAATCTATCATTATCTCTTTTCTCTAATACATTTGAGCTAAAACAACGATGTAATGGAAATTTAAAACATTTATATATTAGGTGAAATGATACAAAGTTGCGAACAGACAATATTATAACTAATAATTTGATGATCTTTACATGTTAGCAAACTCGAAATAAAACACCATTTTTCTTTAATAGATCACATACGCAATCACTAGTATACTATTTGATATGCAATCACTAGTATACTATTTGACAAATGTGTGAAGATCACACATACAAATGTGAAGAAAAACATACAAATTTTACTTATTACTGCATCATTATCATGCCACTCAGAACCATTTTTCTTTAACAGGTCACACACACAATTAATAAATACTTGAAAATGTGTGAAAATTACTTCAAATATAACATTTTGATATTTACTGAAAAATTAAAACTTTAAAAAAAGGGTAAACAAACAAACCAGTCTCTACTCAAGAAGAAAAACATACGTACTTATTACTTGATCATTATCATGCCACTGAAGCACCATTTTTCTTTAACAGATCACATACACAATGAATAAATACTTGAAAATTATGTGAAAATCACTTCAGACATAATTAAAATTTTGATATCTACTGAAAAAAATAAAACTTAAAAAAGGAAAAAAAGTAATTCTTTACTCATGAAGAAAAAACATTATTTACACTTTACTGATCGTTTGTCATGCCACTGTGGGTATTTATTTATATTCACAAAATTTAACATTCCTTAGTTGGGTTCAAACTTAGCAATTAACTCATTTGTTAGTGCTGCTTTTGAGGCAATTTCACTATGAAGATACATATATTCACTATAGCTGTGTATGAAATTGAGGAATTTTCTGCATTTTATTTAAAATTTTAGTGAAAATACATTCTAAAATTGTACTAGAACCCTAAGTGAAAGAAATTATGCTAAGCTCCAATTCTAGGGTCAAATTATGCTAAAAAACAAGAAATTATGCTACATGTGGTAGCACTCGATGACGCCAACTAGCGGCGGCTGGCAGAAACAGTTTTGTTTACAAACATCATATGGTCTGGGGTCGGAAACTGGTTTTTTGGTTGAAAACAGATACAAAGTTTATTGGAAATTTAGTGGCGAAATCCGATTATGTCGAGTTCTAATACGGTCGTGAACCGGGGCTCTACTGTACTCAACAAACCTTCGGTCTCAACATTAGGATATATACTAGCGCCAACTGGAAAACCGGTAGAATTAAAAAAAAAAAAAAAGTGTGATCAAGGGACTATTGGTAGAATTCATGGGGCTTTGTAGTTCCCAAAATGCCCTGGGCATCCCGTGACATACCAGTTACTTTCCTACCCCTTTAAGAGAGGACGTGATTACACTCTATATCTTTAAAGCCAATTAAGTTTGCCCATTTATTTTCATAGCTTTCATTTTTTCTTTCTCTGGGTGATCTCAGTGTGGGTGTAATCTGCTAGGTTTGTGTACTTACACAAAGTTGTGAGACATGGAGAATTTTGCTTCACCAACAGGAATTTCTTTGGGATCTCGTAAGAGATAAAGGAAATGTTCTGGAGTGAGTGGATTTCCTTGTTCAAGATTCCTAACATCGGTGTCTACAGATCCTCATCCAACGTGTAGTAGGTGCAGAGAAAACTTATATACTATTAACAATCTTTGTTCAGTTAGTCATGGTTGGTTGGTGGAACAATGGAAGAAGTTTTATGGGCAAGGTCAGTACAAAAGAAAGGAGATGCTACCATCTTTGGATGATCAAGCATCTTCAGCTTCTTTTGCATCGGCTATACATCAGACTGCTCCATGTGTTTCGTCACCTGGTTTTGATGTTTCCCATACTCCTTCAGTTTCTTCTAAAAATTCGTTATTGGAAACACCAGGAGAATGGAAGGAATGAGGTCAGCATTTGGCCTATCAAGTGTACCAACCTCAGCAGGGTTGTTATCACACTATATGACGTTACTCTTCCCTCAGGGTCCTTCGACTATGAGTGTCCCGCACCACCTGGTCTGCAATTTATGGGGACGAACTCTACGGCAAGGGCAACAATGCCAATGTTTCCAGCGATGTAGAATTTTGGACACTTTTGCAGTACACAGGTATACCAGCAGTAGCTGCTCAGTGTCTCCCATCAAGCATGGTGATGTCACAACCGACGCTATCAGTGACGTCACAGCCTACTGCCTTTCTCACATCCTCGTTGCCTCTAGAGACAAATACGCTTTCAGACTTGGTAGTACAAGCAGTTATGAAGAAATTGCAAGCTTTGGAGGACAAAATAGATAAGAAAGATAAAAAGGAAAGACGTGAATCATCATCATCATCTTCTAAGTCTTTTAGTTCAATGTCATCGCAAAGCTTGATGATGTCACCGCATGTTCCAGTCAAGCATTGGAGGATAAGAGACTTCGTGACTGATCCTTGTGCCAAGAGGAGAAGATTAAACTCTTCTTCATCTTCAAGGCAGTGACTGACATAGGTAATGACAATGACCCCCGTCATTTACATAAGTTCGCACGGATGAAAGGGTTGACAGCCACGGGAATGGCGGCTGAGACGGTGCTGCCAACAGTGAGGAAAAAACTGTAAGTGGATACAACCACTGCTGTGAGGAAATCAATAGTGAGTGGACATCAATCGACAAAGAACGGAGAACATATACAGTGGGACCGCCCGTAATCCCATTCTCCTGATTTGCGGACTCACGGATTCGCAGATTTCTCTCTGGACCACGTCTATTTATTATTCGCAGGAAATTCGCCAATTCATGGTATTTTTCTATGAGAAATATCCAGAATTTCCTGGTTTTTTCATAAATTTCATCATAAAATGCACTTTCTGTGATAAAACTATTAAAAAACCAGGTACATAAATTTTTAGTGGGTTCCTCTTGAGTTTTACCTACCAAAATAGGCCATTTTTAGTGTTTTTATGGGGGGGTTCCAACCATTCGCGGATTCTTAACATTCGTGGGGGGGTCTGGCATGCATCCCTCACAAATATGGGGAAACTACTTTACCAGTTTCTCCTGTAAGACCTTTTAAAATAAGAAGAAAGGATGAAAAAGTTCCCATTAACAGGTCAAATAATGAAGAGTTTGTTACCCCTCCAGATAGATACATTGATGGAAGGAGCTGTTCACCTCGAAACCAGAAGATCAAGGTTAACTTCCCCGACGGCCTTGGGGGAATGTTAGCCCAACGACTGTTGATAATATTAATAGAAACAGAGGAAGTTGGCTCTACTTCACGAGAGCCGTCATCCTGGAGGGATAGGCAGGGTTCTCCTTCTAGATCCGAGAGCATGGAAGCATTTAGGCGGTCGTGTTCTCCTGGTGGCTATTCAAGATCGAGCCTACAACGGCCGTCAGAGATCAAAGATGCCGTGGTCGCAGGGTCGGACAGCCATGAATCACATGAACGTTTGTGAGAGGATAGGAGTGAACTAACTTCTGCAGTCGAGCAGAATGCTTTGGAATCAGAGGAAGGGGAGAATCAGGAGTTTCTGGCTTCGTATGTAGAGGTGATTGACTTGAATTGTCAATTCTATAACCTATGTGAATTGACGTGCTATAGGACTGAAAAAGGTTACTAAGGTGTCGTATGAATTACCATGCTCAAGTCATGCAGAGTCTGTGTTACAACATGTTAATGCACGGATCTCTGGAAGGGATAATTCTTTTAAGATCAAATAGATCATTCAAGTTCATCCACCCACTATTACCAAGACAGGAAATATTATGCAACACCTGTTGTTCCATTATTTTCAAGACAAATCAACCCAGTTGTGGTAAGGTTAAAACCTGGATTAACCTTGGATTAGGTGAAGATGGAATGCCCATCAATGATTTGTCAGGAGGCTGCTAAATTAGAAGCAACGCCTTCTTCTGTCTTTCAGATTGCTTCTTGGTTAGACCTTTGGTCAACAGCAGTAGCAAAAATTACATCCATCCTCAGAATCAACAAGGAGATTAGTGGATGGGGCAATGTTTATCAGACTGCTTCAATCTGGTTCAAAAGCAATTTTGTACTTGACAAATTTGAGTGCCAATGTATGGGCTAATATCCAAAGAAGAAGTTAGCTCATCAGTGCTTTCACAGTAGACCCAATAGAGGAAGGGGTATTAGGGGCAGAGGGAGAGGTTTGAGATGATAGGATGGGCGCCTCTCACCACTCAGTCCGAAATGGATGAAGGTGGCAAACTCCCAGTCAGTTAAAGAGACTTACCTCCAACCAATAAGTAAGTCTATCCTAATATGTAGACCAAAGGTTTGTTTCGTATATGAACAAATGACAAATTTTTTATCAATTTTGTATTTGTTCATATGCGAACAAACCTTCGGTCTTAACAATAGGATAATTTCTAGTGCCTAGCTGGATCCGGTTGAAACGCAGATGAAAGCAAGGAATCTTGTGATATCTGGCAACGCATGCGTAAATCGGGTGAAGAGTGATCAAAGACCCTGCACCTACGCCACCGCGTCAGTCTTCTTCCTAACTGCCTGGGCAAGAGTTGTGGTTGACCTCTCTCGGCCTTTACCCGATTCATTGCCCGTTTCAATTGTGCGTACAGTATTTTTTGTAACCTGTACACTAATTCACTTTATTTATCTTTTCCTAACAGCCTGGGTGAGAGTTGTGGTTGACCTCTCTCGGCCTTTTACCCGATTCATTGCCCGTTTCGATTGTGCATACAGTATTTTTTGTACCCTGTACACTAATACACTTTATTTACAGGTACAGTCACGGTTAGGTTAGGTATTGAATGGTCCAAATTGTTGTATTTCATTGTTTATTGGTCAATTTAGCTTTATTACAAAATTTACTGTGGTGTTTTTGTAGGGCTTGGAACGAATTAGGCAATTTACATGTAAAACGTAGTTCTAGATACGAAAAAATCAGGTTACGAAGGCCACTTCGGAACGGACTAATGTCGTAACTTGAGGCACTACTGTATTTATGAATTTAAAACATTTGAAATAGTAACAGACATAAGGTGAAAAGCTAATAGTAATAGTTTTTTTATACTAAGTTTAGTTTATTCTAATATGAAAAAGTTTTCAACCATGCTTGGAGACTGAATTTCAGAAATTGTACAGTAACGTATTATGTAGATGGGTTCTTTTTCTTTTCAGTACTAAAGATTGAACTATTTCCTTTTGATTTATGCCAGTATTTTTTTTTTTTATTTCAAAGGTATAATGACTTGCCAAGATCATCAAGTACAAATGCTTCCCTGGTGAGAGAAATAGCAAATAATCAGAAAGGATCAAGCAACTGGGAAAAACCATCTACTTCCCATGGTATGTCCATTGTTCGTTACTTCACTCCATCAGCATGCATTGTTTGTGGAGCTGCAACTGTTCTAACTGGTGCAGGGGGTGGAGTTGCGTTATGTTCAGACTGCAAGACTACCCCACAAGACACTGTCCTTGCTCTTAATGAGAAAATTCGCCATTATGATAGAGCACTTGACAATATACAAAAGGTTAGTACAGTATTCAAAGAACTTTTAATTCATAGAAGAGTCTTTTTACTTTCATCCCATTTTGCCTCTTTCCAGTCTTAGTTGTCCATTTACTGTTTCAATTTTATTTCCCTCATATAAAAACAGATCTATTGTCAGCGGGGTGCTGATAAGCAAAACCACCATTAACCGAAACTCAGCAATTTATGGCACTGTGGCACTTACGGCACTAAGTTTTGGTTAACGGCGCTGATAACCAATACAGGCAGTCCCCGGGTCATCAGACGGGGGTTCTGTTCTTGATGGGGTGCTGATAAGGGAAAACCGCCATTAACTGAAACTCAAAAATTTATGGCGCAAAGTTTCAGTTAATGGCGCCTCTTTTAGGTATGTTATGGCATCAAAACTCTATTATTGTCACCTTATGACTCCGATAACTGAAACTCGGCCCTTATGGTGTCATAAATCGCCAATTTTATGGCGCTAGACAAGCACCATAAAACTGGATCGCCATTAACCGAGAACCGCCGATAACTGGGGACTGCCTGTATTCATTTTTCTCTGGTAGTAGTACAGTCAGTCTACAGTAGACCTCTAAATATCTGTTGAACCGTATAAGAACCGTATAATGAAGAGGTCTAACATAGGTTTTCCCCAAGTAGACAGAAGAGATGGTAGAATAACTCCAGGGAATGCCCTATGAAAAGATGCTTTAAGCAGATACATGCTAAGTACTCTACTGTTAACCTGTGCCCTGTCAAAGGAATTTGCATTGTAGACAGAGGTGTCTTCGTACTGCCGAAGGAATGTGCATTGCTAACAGAGGAGATCCCCTATGATGACATAAGTTTAGTAAGCTACTCAACAGAGGAAATGTACTATGATGATAGGACACCGACAACACCCCTCCCCCACTTCTGACTAAGAAATCACCATGGTGATTTTCCTGAGCGACATAAAGCAATGTGAAAGACGGATCTGAATTCCTGCAGAGACAAGAACAACTAGGATATTGAGGGACAGTACTGGTCTGGTTACTGTTGGATATATAAAACTAGGCCAAGTTAGGAATTGAACCCAACCTAACCAAAACAAATGCCAAACTCTTGAAAAACTAGAAAATGATACTCTTGTAGAAGTCATAAACCAGAAGAACATGCTTTTGGATATTGAAGAGTAAGTCTGATAAAAATAGGTTCGAACCAGCCAGGCCAATTTGGTATAGATAGGTTTGAACTAGGTAGGTTAGGAGTAGAACTTAACCACTTAGGCTAGGCTAAGACCTAGCCTAATGTGGTGAAGATAGGTTAAAACTAACTAGGTTAGGCCAAGTAAGTCACCAAAAATAAACCCACTTAGTTCATGAAAAACAGGAGATAGTTCCTCATCCTTCCTTGGCCAGGAAAATTTGAGGGTGTTTTCAAAGTCTTCTTGGTCTGGACTCAAGAACCTGACAAGTTGAGTAGGCCTGATCCATAGTAAAAAAATAATTCCACTCTCGCCAAGAAAACATCATGTATGATTGGAATTAATTGAATCCTGGTTTGAAAGCATAGGGCGGAATAGTTCTACTGAAGTTCACTGTAAATGAACCAACCTATTGACTAACTGTAACTACCTTGGCACAGTCTCAGATTAACATTCTCATAGGAAAAATCCAAATTTTAATACAAACTATGAAACAAAGTTTTTTTTCAACCTTAGAAGGGTTGAAGTCTTTGGGTTGACTCAAAGACTCAATAACCACAATGAAGGTTGTATGGGTCTGATTGAACAAATTTAGTCTACTTGTTATGAAGGATGTAACAGGTGGAAGATCGGTCACGTACGCATATGACTTGAAACGTACGTCAGCTGTTACCTATGTGACTAAATGGCATTGCATGGAACTACTGTATGGCCGTGGGCTAGGTTTATGGTCTGTTTCCAGAAATTGCATCTTGAGACAGTCTCCTCTCCCGATCGACGTGTGTGTTGATCTATGGCTGCCTAGTCTTCTCTCCAAAGAAAAGTTGCTGAGAAGCAAAGCCTAAGGGACGACTGGAGGAATGACTGCACATACCTGATACACGTACATGCATGTCTTAACTGATGTGCGAACTGGAACAAAGAGCAGAAGGCCTTCTAGGAGAACCTTAACAGGGAGGAGTTTTGGTATCGCTGTGACCAAGTCACGGAAGTTCGATTGACAAGGAGACAAGGGCCTTGGCTGAAAACACATCCACAATTGTGGAGAAACTCTGGTGTCTGTGCCATCAGGAAACTGATAGAAGAGCAACAAGATGTTCTCAAAGGATGGTGACTAAAGAAACAGACGTTCAAACATTGAGTCAACAACAGTCTTAGGGTTGCTGGAAACACGTCCATGGAGATGAAGAATTATTCATTTACATTGTAGAAAAGAGCATATTGTATGTATGGTGTTTTTACGTTGCATGGAACCAGTAGTTATTCAGCAACGGGACCAACAGTTTTACGTGACTTCCAAACCATCTCGAGAGTGAACTTATATCACCAGAAGTTGGAATGCCCAAGAATCGAACTTGCGGCCACCGAGGTGGTACACCAACACCATACCGACTACTCCACTGAGGCGCTTGAAAGAGCATATTCCTTGGCTGGATGTCCTTGAATCACAGGAAGACGATTGTCACATCTGGTCATGCCCTTGTAAACCTGGAACTAAGGTGACTAAGTGACAAATGTGTGAGCATCAAGGCAGCAAAGCCTATGCTGGAAACATCCCCAAACATCCAGAAACTCATCCAATGAAGGAAACTGCATCAACTCTGTGGCTGGAATGTTGTAGAATCTCTTATCTTGAACCATCTGGTGAGAATCATCGGCTCATGGTTCTAAAGAAAACCGAGCGAGTAGCAAGCATCATCAGAGCCTTGGATTTTGAATAATAGAAAGAATTCAGAGGAGCTAATAAGCCATGAACAGGTCGAATGCACCCTCTACCCAAGTGTCTGAAGAAACAAGGGAGAAGATACTAGTTGGGTGAAAATTCCCATAGATAGTATCATTAACACCAGTTACTTACCTCTCCGCTTGCTGAATCCGAGGAAACTGTGCACATGCTGTTCTGTGTTGCAGGGTCTTGGAGAGAAACTCACAACATGAAAGAAACCCCAGTTCGTAGATGAGGGAGAGCACCAATAGAAGAAGGTGATGATGATGATGATGAAAGGATTTCTTCTTTGACTTCTACCACAACTGGAGGGCCACACCAGTACACATACATGTGAAGAAATAGCGTACAATTTCCTAAGAAACCCCAAGTCTGAGAGAGCAGAAGACTGGTCATACTTCTCTTGAAATTCAGACTTGATCATTTGAAACTAAGTCATCATAAGAACCAACCATGACGTCACAGGAACAGATTACTCTTACAAAAGCTGAAAATATTATGAGTAGGAGCGGGATTAACCCCTTCAGCACTGGGACGTACACATGTACGTCTTTTACGGTACAGTTAAATAAAAGACCGGGACGTACGCTGTGTACGTCTTTCATCCCTCCTCGAAAAGCAAAGCGTTGTTTTCTTTAGCTTGGATGGTTTCCAGACACAGTATTGTGTACGAGAGAGGTGCTGAAGCTCCACCCACAATTCATTCTAACAATGAGCGTCCGATGGACGTCGTGGACGTCATTTTCATATGGGATATTAGGAGGGGTACTGGCCAACATATACCAGTGCGCCTCAGGCTATTATCTGAGAAGGATGATTACGATTTTGTCGTAAACCATGTAGATTTGAATTCCAAATCTTTTTCCCCCTTTTGATTGCAGTTATTTTATGTTTTTTTTTTTTGTTTTTTTTTTTCAGTATCATGTCAGATGATAGTGTTTCAGAGTCAGGGTCTGAGTACCTGCCAAATCTATCAGATGATGATTATAGTGATAATTTTTTAGAGGTTGACAGTGACAACGAGTGTTTGGAAGACATTGAACCTCTTTGTCGATGAAGGCTGGCAGTTCATAACTGATCCATCTTGTGACTTGCGCCCAGACCCACCCCCCCCCTGATTCACGGAGGGTGGCAATGGGATTCCTGCTTATACACCAGATTTCATCTGCTTACGTGATGCATTTTTTTTCCTTTTTTGTGGTGATGTAATTGACAAATTGTGTGAATGGATGAATGCTCGGGCAGAGTAGTACTTTCATTCAAGAGGAAAGCGTAAGGTGAAAGGACTTCTATGGAGGCCTGTTACTTGTGATGAGATGTGTTTTTTTATTATAGCTTGCAGATGATAATGGGGTGAATAAACTGCCCCATATGGTAATATCGCATTGGTCACGAGATGCTGTTGCTTTTTTTATCATTATTATTATTATTATTATTACTATTATTACTGTTTATTATTATTATTATTATTCCACCGCTGCCTAAACATTCATTGATGTATATGCTGTTTCTGTATGAAACCTAGGAATAACTGTTTCAGTAAGAACTAGTACTGCTATTACCACTACTACTATTTTATACTACTACTTTACTACTTTTTCTGCTATTTATTTCTATTACTTTACTGCTATTCTACTACTTTATAACAGTTCCTACTTCTGCAATTACTTTTTCTACTAAATATTCCTATTTTTTCCGATATTCTTACTATATTTTTGTAATTTTTTGACAATGGGGTAAAAAATATTCATTGATATCCATACACACATGTTTTCACATAAGAATATGAAGGAAAAATATGAATAACATAAATTTAGTGGGAGCAAGTAATGATTGATACTCGCGGTCGACAGGGGGTCTCATGCGGTATGCAAGCATTAGCAGCAATGTAGCAGGCCAGTGGCGAAGGGGTTAATCATATATTCAAACAAAATTAATGACAAAGTGTATAGTCATATATATGACTAAAAGGGGAACTAAAGTGAAAGGCATCGGTTGACAAAACGTCGAAGGGAGATGATACCCCCAGAGAAACAGAGGAAAGCTATGTTTAAGATTGGTACCCCTTAATGATGATGCAAACTACGCAGGTCACCACGTAGAAGGGGCTTAGCGGCTTGAAAGGAACACACTGCCGTCGGGACTGTCTGGGTTCCAAACTCCTACTGCAGCACCAACAAGGAATGCCAATAAGTAGCAGCAACTCTGGGAGAGTGAAGAGAATGCAGAGGGGCTCCTAGGATATGAAAGACTAAAACATTACCATGTTCCCAGAAATTATGTAATTGAAACAAAAATTGTGTCTAAAAAGAAAGGACATATACACACACCTAAACGGTGTTAGAGAAATAATGACAGTGATATAAAATGAGACAAAACTCCCACACAAAAGCCTACTAAGCAGCATGAGTAAGTAAATATATCATTGAAGAAGAAATAAAACATATTGAAATGTCTTAACATACATGAATGTTTCAATATTATCCAAAACAATATACAGTCGACCCCTGCTATTCACGGACGCATTTGTGGATATCTCATGGACCTTTTATACCCATTATTCACGAAAAATTTGCGTATTTTTGCTACTTTCTTATGAAAAATAACCACAAATTACTGAATTTTCATATCAAGTTTCATGATTAAATGCACTTTTTGTGATAAAACTTTAAAAAAGCAGGCTTAAGCATTTTAATGGGTTTTTCTTGAGCTTGAACTAACAAATAGGCTATAACCTTGTCATTGCAACACCAGTAAGAACTTAACACTCAATCTCAATCAATCAATAACAAATAAGCAGTTTAAGGATTCTAGCTATTTGGGGGGGGGGGGGGGGAGGGAGAGAGTCTGGTATGCATCCCTGAGAATGCGAGTGTCCACTGTACTTCAAATTACAAACTTGTTAAGAAAGGAGGAAGAGAGTAATGCTCCCTATCTCCTTGAAGGGCAGTATTCCTCCTGAGAGAGACAGGCAGCATTATACATAAAATCAGCTGATGACAAAGTAGTAGGAATAGGCCTGAAAGCACATCTGCAAGTTGCACCTGTCCTAGAGGAAGTCAGAAAGTGAAGCACAGGAACCCTGGAATGCCAGGACATATATGTTGACACTAACAGGACTTCTTAGGCTGGACAGAGGAATCCATGAAGTAACAGAAAAAGGCATCATAGGCTTGGGTTTAGAGAAAAAAAAAAAAAAAAAAATGGCTCTGGAGGACCTTACCTTACAGACCTTACATCTTGTTCGGGTTGCCCCAGGTACCCTCAGTGTGAGCACCTCTAATGTCTACAGAGAGTTTGCTAGTACATCTTCCGGTATATTTTGCATCTTCCAATCTTTGGATGGTCTGGGATGCAGCTTAGATATTTGTCGAGCTTATTCTTAAACACATCTACGCTCACTCCTGATATATTCCTCAGTTGAGCTGGCAACGCATTGAATAGACGCTGCATTATCGATGCTGGTGCGTAGTGGATTAATGTCCTGTGTGCTTTCCTTATTTTTCCTGGTATAGTTTTGGGCACTATTAATCTACCTCTGCTTGCTCTTTCTGATATTTTTAGCTCCATGATGTTTTCGGCTATTCCTTCTATCTGTTTCCATGCCTGAATTATCATGTAGCCGTTCTCTTCTCCTTTCTAGACTATATAATTTTAATGATTTTAGTCTTTCCCAGTAGTCAAGGTCCTTAACTTCTTCTATTCTAGCTGTAAAGGACCTTTGTACACTCTCTATTTGTGCAATATCTTTTTGATAGTGTGGGTACCATATCATATTGCAATATTCAAGTGGACTACGAACATGTTTTATAAAGCATAATCATGTGTTCAGCTTTTCCCTTGTTTGAAGATGGATGTGGCAGAAATGAGAATGCTTAGTGGATGTCTGGGGTAACAAGAGTGGATAGGATCAGAAATGACTACATAAGGGGGTCAACTAAGGTGGTGGAAGTATCAAAGAAAGTGCAGGAGGGGAGGCTGAGATGGTATGGACACCTGTTGAGGAGAGATGAGGACCACGCTGGGAGACATACTATGGGAGTGGAGTGAGGCAAGGAAGAAGAAAGAAGAGACCAAGAAAGAGATGGAAGGACTGTGTGAGAGGAGATTTACATGAGAAGGGAATTGATGAGGCAGAAGCGCAAGATAGAAATAGATGGAAACGGCTCATCCGAAACGGCGACCCCATATAAAAATGGGAAAAGCTGGGAAAGAAGAAGGAAGAAGAAGAAGAAGAAGAACAACATTCCCATTTTGCTTTACATTTTGCCAATAGAATTGCTATTTGATCATTGCATAACATGTTCCTATTCATCATCACACCAAGGTCTTTAACTGCTTCCTTATTTGTAATTGTCTCATTATTAGGTCCCCTATATGCATATAGCTTTCCTTCTCTGTCTCCATAATTTATTGATTCAAATTTATCAGAGTTAAATACCATCCTATTTACCTCTGCCCAATTATATACTTTGTTAAGGTCTCTTTGTAGCGCGTTCCTATCTTCATCACAAGTAATTTTTCTACTTATTCTTGTGTCATCGGCGAAACTACTCACTACCGAGTCCTTAAAATTACTGTCTATGTCTGCAATCATAATAACAAACAGTATTGCAGCTAACACCGTACCTTGTGGCACACCGGATATTACCTTAGCTTCATCCGATTTCTCATCGTTTGCAATAACTAACTGTTTCCTGTTGTGTAAAAATTCTTTTAACCATCTTCCTACTTTAATCACAGTATTATGTATTCTAATTTTCTTCGCTAATATATTATAGTCTACCTTGTCAAAAGTTTTTGCAAAGTCTAGATAAACCACATCTGTTTCATTTCCGCTTTTCATATTTTTGTATAAGTTCTCAAGGTGGACTAACAGTTGGGTTTGTGTACTTTTTCC
Source organism: Macrobrachium nipponense (assembly GCF_015104395.2). Taxonomy (NCBI): domain Eukaryota; kingdom Metazoa; phylum Arthropoda; class Malacostraca; order Decapoda; family Palaemonidae; genus Macrobrachium; species Macrobrachium nipponense. The sequence continues at coordinate 2,846,460 of NC_087208.1, read as the reverse complement.
GGGTACGAAACCATGTTGTCCTATATTAAACAAATTATTTTTATTAAATGTTTCATAATATTTTTCTTCATTACCCTTTCATACAGTTTCATAATATGTGATGTTAGACTCACAGGCCTATAATTACTTGCCTACTAGTCTGATCCACTTTTGAAAGTAGGGGTAATATATGCTAATTTGTGCTCATCATAAATCTTGCCTGTGTCTACACTTTGTTTTAATAATATTGCAAGTGGCTTTGCGATAGAATGAACTACTTTCTTTAACAAAATAGCAGGAACACCATCAGGACCTGCAGCAGCTCCATTTTTAATTTCATTAATAGCCTGCACAATATCAGCTTCATTAATATCTATATCAGCTAAATATTCACTATTTTTGTCCCTTACTTCTGTATCATTATCTTCATTATCAATTCTAGGGGTGAATTCTCTCTTATATCGTTCTGCCAATATGTTGCATATTTCCTTTTTTTCATTCGTTAATCTCCCTTCAAATTCTTAGAGGGCCCCTATTTCTATTCTTTTAATTTTTTCATCTTTTTCGCGTACGAGTATAATAGTTGGGGTTTTGCTTGATATTTACTAGGGTTTTTTCTTCCATGTCCCGTTTTTCATTTTCTTTTGATCGTATAATCTTTTGTTCTGCATTTTCTATCTTACTTTTTAGTTCTATAACTTTCCATGCATTTTTTTCTTTTGCAAGACCTTTTTTCCATTTTCTGATTTTCTGGAACAAGATCCTTCTGTCTCTTGGTATGCATGATTGATGTTTACTTTTCTTCTTCAGTATATATTTTTCCACTATTTTCTCTAATATTTTATATTGTATCTCCGTATTTACCCTTATGTCATCACTTACAAAAATGTTATCCCAATCTTTGTTTAATTCTTCATTTATTTCTGACCATTTTATATTTTTACTGTAGAAGTTGTATTTTCCATATCCTTCCCACTTTTTTCTCATTTCTTGCTTATCTCTGTTTTCACTTGCTTTGAATGGACTGTTAGTTCTATGACATTATGGTCTGAAATACTCGCATTATAAACTATTATTTCTTTAACATAATTCACCTCGTTCACAAAGTATTTTCCTTTCTTGTTGGCAGGTGATTTATTTGTTGAATGTTGTATTCTAGTAGCATATCTAATAGCTTTTCGAATTGCCTCTTATCTTTTGCACTACTATTACTCTCTTTTTTTATATGTATAAATACAACCACAATCTCCTATTTGTTCTTTCCAGTCTACGAAAGGAAAGTTAAAGTCTCCAGATAGGAGAATAGTCCAGTCCTTGTGATTTCTACATATATCATCCAATTTTTCTATTATTATGTCAAACTCTTTAGTATTAGGGAGTCTATATATTACTATGTTCATTAATTTTTCAGATTCAAATTCTACCGCTATTAGTTCACATTCTGAGTTACTATATTTCTCATATATTTTTCCTTGTTTTTTGTCTTTCCCACATATTGCGGTTCCCCCTTGATTCCTATTTTTTCTATCTGATCTATAAGTTTGGAACCCTTTTATTTGATCATCATTCCCAGTCTCTTGGGAATACCAGGTTTCACTTATATTCATTATATCTATTTTCTTTTCAATTTGAGTTAGTTCTTCTAAGTACTCTATTTTTCTTTTTGAGTTACTCGTAACTAAACCCTGCACATTCATCACTATGATGGTTTGCGTGTTTTCTCCTTCATTTAATATGGGTAATAATAAGGATTTTCCCATGTCTCTTTCCTGTTCTGGTATGTTGTTCTTTTCTTCATTTCCAGAAATTCTGACATTAAAAAATCCTACTTTTTCCATAATATTTTATCTTCCTGCATCATAATTATTCATTTTGTGTCTGAATCTGCAATTTTCTCCGTATCTGCAATATCCTCTTGCATCATAAATACAGTTCTTATCTCTTGAGTTGTATCTTGGAGCTGATGGTTGGAAATATTTTGGTGATCTACCATATTGCGGTGATGGCTTGGTTTTTTCTTTCACCTGATATTCTTTGTTCCTCTCTTTATTTGTTTCTTTCTGACTCACTTCCACTAAAGCTACATATCAGATGCCAGATGCCACAGATTCTTTCATTTACAATTTTTTATTGTTTTTAACTAGTTTTCAGCTGATGCCAGAAGATATATCCTAGTGCTGAGACTGAAGGGTTGTTCTACGTATGAACAAACTGAATTGGATATTTTCACTTATGAGGTCATAATTTTCTTTATTTTCCAAAATTGATAATTGAATTTGACTGTTGAAATCACTGTCTGTGAAATGCAAGAACCTGTAAATTACCGGGTACTGATCGTAAGGCATGAGATGGACCAATAATCCCTTACACAGTGCTTCAGTACGTGGGGCAAGGAACACTATCATTTCCCCAGGCAAACATCCATCCACTACTAAATCGTACAGGTTCCTTGTTGCCTGCCAACGATGCATTTCTCGAGGTACCAGTTTGTTTTGTTAACCATGGCTTGAACAACCAAGTTGTCAATAAAAAGCCTAGTTTTCTGATTCCTTGCTGTCATTACTCAAGCCACAGTCGGTAGTTGCTCCTACTAGTCCAGCAAAAACATAATTTGGCATAGTCTTGTCCATCCATCCAACCATTGTTCCAAAATTCTAGCTGATACGCCATGCATCCTAAACACCAACACCAATACCACTCAAAGAGTAAGACCTAGAGTGCCTCCTACATGGTCAAAAAGACTGTCTCCCCACCAGCCTTTCTGTTTCATCTCTGATAACTTCACTTTTGTCCTGACTTTCTGCATCACTGATATCTTGTTAAGTAGATCATCATCATCAATATTTAGATTGGTTATCCCCCTCAATATATATCTTCTTCATTTTCACTGTCAGAATCGCCAAACTAACCATCTTCTATTTCATAAAATTCCAATTCACTTGATATTCTTCTTTTGTCAATGGTGTGTGTGTGTGTGTGTGTGTGATTGTTTTTTTTTTTTTTTTTTTTTTTTTTTTTTTTTTTTTTTTTTTTTTTTTGAGGGGAGGTTGGTTTACACCTAACACTCTAATCTCCACCCACAACCAAATGCACCTGTCACTGTGCAATATATATTGGGCATAGGATCAATGGGATACAGCATCACCTATTATGAGATCTAAGGAGTAATTGTCTTTCACCCACAGTGTGATTTAGAGGAGCCTATGGGTTGCCATTTTGTTATTTATAACCATAGAATTGATTTGATGTAATTCCCACAAATTTTGTTTGAATAGTATGGTGTGAAATATGAATTCCCAGGTGTGTCAGTCCAGATTGGGCCTCTATAGCTATTATTAAACCCCACAGGAGCATTGCTGAACAGGGGTTAAGGATTCTTAAAACAGTTACTTGAAGTGGTCCTTCTTAATGACCTTCCTCCTGATGAGTCAACTTCACTAATGCTTTTGTGCAAGAGTTCTGATCAGTGGACAGCAATTGTGCAGCCATATGAGATTATTATTAGTATAGTATTATTATTATTGTTCATAAGATGAACCCTATTGGAGAAACAAATCCACAGTTATGTAAATGTACATGTATTTCAGTTTAAAAACAGCAAATATAATTTATTAGTGTGTACACATTAATTTTCATTGTTTTCCTTAGCTACCCTCATTCAAATATAACACTGGGTTGGTTTGAAGTTTAGTGTTTTCACCATGTGGTAACTTATGGTAGATTGAACTAAAATATGTGTAGTATTTATTCTATTCTTAGATTATTCTAAAATTGTGATAAAATATTTTGTCTTCACCATTTCTTTAGGTTTGCCAGGCATGCCTTGGATGTAGACTGGAAAAGGTGGAGTGCATATCCATTGACTGCCCTATCATTTACCAGCGTAACCAAGCAAACATTGACCAACTTTTAACTGGACAGCTGCAAGAGCTTATTCAAAGATTTACTAGTGTGATATAAAATTTATAAATTCCAGCAGGATAATGGAGAGCTTTTGTGTAACAATATTAAGATTTAAGAGTAAATTATGACTGCAAATCCAGACTGACTTAGTGATGCTGTTAAGTGATTGTTGAATAAGAAAACAAATAAGTTCAGTACCTTCCTTTGGCACTGATATAAGATGGCTTAAGTGCATTAATGTTATTAGATAACTGAATGCAGAGTATTATTAGTGAAATTATTAAATCAAATTTTGTATATATTGAGCTATATAATAGTTCAAGAAATTTATTTTGAAAACACAGAATTATATATGTACATTTAGTGAAAAACCCTTATGTGAATATATAAATAGTACGTATAAAACAAAGCTTTCTGTGGTAAAAGTTTGCATCTATGCATAAAAAAAAAACGGTTTTTTATGAAGACTTCAGATTTAGTTTAAATGGCAAGGTAGATGTGAAGATGGAAGGACGACTATTTTAAAGGTGGTTTGGGTCTTTCAAGAGTAAAAAAGAAAAAAAATATAAATAAATAGAGATGTAAACTTATTGTTCTTTGTTTAGTTTTTGCCTATAGTGTGTAGTGTATGTTTTATGTTTTTTCAATATATGGAAACCCTGCCAAATTGTGATCTCAAAAATGCTTAGTTTTTGGTATCTCCCTACTTGACAAATTTTATATAAATATACCCTTGATGGGAATGTTAAAAGATTAGGATAAGTGTATATATATGTATATATTGAAGAAATTCTGAAAGTTCTATATATTTCAATTGTATGGATTAAGTTATGCACACTTTTAACTTTATTTTTGTCAATAAATTATTCCAGGCTGTAAATATAATTTTAGGTTTTTCTTTTCAAGGTGTTTTACTAATTTCTTTTGAAATCTTAAAATATTTTGAATGCTCATCATGATTCATATTCAAATGATGTGTTGTGACAGTTTTGTTGTGTGATCCATGTTAAAGTACAAATGTAGATAACATTTGTGTGTCAATTCTTTGTTACAGGAAAGAATGTGCTGCAAAAAACTTGCTTTTTCATGAATGTTACACAGTTATTTGGTATCCACAATTATCTTTCTGTGCAGGTCTTCCTAGAATTAGAGAGAGTAGCCCTTTTATATATCCTATTTATAAAAATATATATTTGATGAGAAACAAGGCAAATGTATATTTTGGTTTATATATATATATATATAGTATTTACTGTTTTATTCAATTGGAGAAATAATTTATATAAGTAATTAGTTTAATTTTGTAAATTAAGTTTATTTTTTATTTTCCTGTTAGCACTCAAATCTAATCAAACTAATCCTTCTCTACTTAATTAGCAAAGCTGCTTCTTTGCTGCTTCCAGTAAGGAAATAGTACAATGTTATTTTCCGTTATTTAAACATTAACAAAGAAGACTTAAAAAAGAAAAAGAAAACTTTTGGGTTTCTTGGTGTCACAAATGTGATATGTTCAGTTTTTAGATCCCCCCTTACCAGTATTGATTGTACTAACATTACTACAATAATATGTCCTATCCCATACTCACAAGCCTAAATATTGGTCATATTGACCTGAAGTATTGTTTAATGTGTATTGAAAACTATGCAGATGTGGATATTTGCTAATGTTGTACAGGAGAATATTTATAAATGTAAATTGTGTAAATTTTCTACGGTTGAATTAAAGTTGAATTTTATATAATAGTTCTTTAAATTATACTTGCAAAAAAAAGTAATAATTTTCCTTGAAATTAGCAGGCATGATTAAAGGGAAAACAAAAGGACCAGAAAAATTCCAGATATTCCAAATATACAAATAGGACAGTACTGTAGAATATTTTTAATGCTGGAATTCACCTAAAGCCTCGTACACACAGTTGAGGCTCGCCCAATGAACTTTGCTTGATGTGACATCAGAAGCGGAAAAAGTCAGAACCTTATCCGCTGTTTCTCCGCTTCTGACGTCACATCAAACAGTTCATCGGGACGGGCCCTAAGTCACTTGTTGTGTCTACAATATGTACTCCACATAGCAGCACTTTGTTAAACTTTTAAAATGGGCAGCCCAGCCTTTTTGCACAAAGATAAGTATGTAAGACTACAACTAAATATTTCATGACAGGCCAGTTCAGAGCACCAGAAAAAGACTACCTTTTCATCCTATTTTTATTTATTTATTTTTACCATACTTAATTCCTTGTACATAAAATGATGTGTCAACCTGTACAATAATTTTGACTGCCCATTGAATTTGATAGTGGGTGAAGTTAAACAACAGCTGCACCGCCACCTGTGATGTGGTTGAGCAAGGTGAAACCAATATTTAATTACATCAGGCGTTGTTCCTATTCCCACTGGATGCAGTGGGCAGAATCAACTGGCCAACTTTTCACACAATCCACTAAATTTGGTTACAAAAAATTTTCACATCTGCTCTACACCAATTGCGATAGAGACTATAGAATGATTAGAAATACTTAACCCTTACGACAGGCATGCAAATTTATATGAAATACCCCTTTTGGAAGATAAACCCACAGCTGAACATAAATCTCATATATACATTGTCTAGAGAAGCATCTTGAAGTACTGAAAAATTAACCCTTTTCACTCTCATTCAGACTGCTCAAAGTAGATTTTATCCCTCTATCAGGCACAAATCTAGTCAGTTTTGTTGGATTCTTGCTCATATACAAGGAAATAATCTCAAAGGAAAGGAGGCTAAAGGTGCCACAAGATACAGGAAGGGACATTAAAACAAACCCTAAATAGACTGGAACAGAGATGTCTATCACACCAACCATATAAACTATAATCTGAACAGATGGTTTGAAATCAAATAACTTGACCTGTCTCAGGGCTGGACATAATAGATCAACCCATAATTTTATTTTGGAAGGAGCAAGTGCTCAAGTGTGCTTGCCCACTGTTTTCCTAGCAATTGAGCGCATTTTGGTTAGCCATTTATTTAACATTTACAAATTGTAAATGTTCTGCTAGGGAATGCATAAAACTCTTTGATGTCTTACAGAAAATCTTAATGAAAAAGGTGTTGCATAACCATGAAAGGTTCGAGCACTTGATCTTACAGCCTACAGCTCAATCAGTCAAAAAATAGAACACTAGAATGAAATAAGTGTCTTAGATGTGATATAATCATGATTATTTATATTATATATATACATATATTTATATTCTATATATAAATACACAGTAGTACCTCGTATTTCGAACTTAATCCGTTCCAGAAGGCTGTTCGAAATATGAAACAAATATCCCTTTAAGATAATTTGTTCCAGCCAACCCAAAAGGTCCCCCTTTTCACATTTTTTCTATTATTAATGTGTTTCAAAAGTTAAATCGAGTGTGTAAAGTAATGAAACAGTACGTAATATGAAGTGAAATTTTCTAAATTTTATTTTTTCTGTGTACGATTTACGAACTGTGGTAAAAATGGCGCCGGCCGGCTGGGGGATAGAGGGAGGAGAGACGGGAACCCTCTTGAGCAAACCGAATTGATTGCAGTATGCAAAGGTTGATAAAATACATTTTATTCATATTATGTACAAAGATAATAATATTAAAGGAATCAATAGAGAGAAAGAGAGAGAGAATCAACGTGTTTACACTTGATTCTTAAATGCACGAAATAGATTAATTATGCCACAATACATCAACTTACTGTTGGCAAACGGCAGACTTTGAAAACAAACATGAGGATTTTACAAACAACTTAAGTAATAAGTCAAGAATGCAAGAAAAGGAAAGAGAAATAAAATAACTTTTCACAAGGAAGCCGTTTAAACAAACAATCGAAGGCATGCAGAAGCTGAAAGCGGCGCCAGTTTGTTTATTACAGAGCCGAGTTACTTTTACAGTCGTAAAAAGCAATTAACACTAGATTGGTATTTTACCGTAACAAAAATAAGTGTGATTTGGGCAGATCGAGTGTAAGTGAAAAAAAAAGGGGGAATAATAATCCCAGATCAGCTAATAAGTCAATGGTAATCAGAGCCGTTCTCTCTCTCTCTCTCTCTCTCTCTCTCTCTCTCTCTCTCAGCGCACCCAACACTGACTCGAGTTTTTTTTACCGTGTTGCATTTGTTTTCATGTTTTATCATTATGTTAAATTTATTGTGAAATATCATTTTTTATATAAATTGGTACTGCTTTTACGTACATATTATAGTAAAGATTTTACTGTCTCCTCTCTCCTCAACAATACCACGACGCACGATAACTTAAAATCATTCATTCATTCATTCCTAAAAAATATAAACGCTACCTCCCTCTACATCAATTTAGCTGTGTATCACCGCAATGACGAATGATTTTGTTAATCATTTATGCTAAGTTTTATTGTGAAAAGCTTTGTTCTTTCATTTACTATTTTAATATTGTAACTCAAGGTCCAAAGAGTATAGGAGGTCTTGTCAGCGCTAACCCAAAATAAGCTTCTGCCAGGTCGAGAGCGTGACTTCACCTCAACCTCGCCTTAGGCTACCACGAGGAAGGTTCTTTATTAATCCAATGGACAACAGCCAATACTATACGTGTTTGCGGATGCTCTACATCTAGTTAAGCTTTTTTTAGAAATAATTCTTTTGACCATGGATTCATATTGCCGGATGGTACAGTTGCCTCAAAGTGTTCCTCTACACCATCCCCTGCTGTTTCATGATAATGGTCTGGTAACACAGCAATGAAGCCTGTTTGTCTTGTAACGACGGATGTGAATGGTCGAGCTATTGGATGCCAATGTTCATATTTTCTAATCACTACTGTAGACAATATGTTAATAATATACGAATAATAGTTCACATTACCAGTGAACCGAGTCGATGTTAAACAAATAGAAAAATAGTATAGTAACAGAGCAATAAAAATAGCAATGGTAAAAATCATATTCAGTCCTTATTAACCATAATCGTCAACCTTTGTTCCATTCAGGTGTGGCTGTACAGGCGCTTGCTGGGACCTACTTTTGTCTGTGGTAGATCATTATTAGGTGTCAATTTCAGAACGTTATTTGAATGGAAATACGCTTTGGATTTGCACAATCCATCTATTTATAAAGTAATGAAATTATAAACCGCAAATACCCAGACCAATAAATATAATTTCATAAAGGCAACTATGATAGCCATTGACAGGTTACGATATGAAAGGCTTTTGGGGGAAAATTATTGACCACCAGTATAAAGGAACTAATGTATCCAGTGTGTTGTCACTCATACTTGTTTTTTATTCGAGCCACTTCTCACCAGAGTAGCCTAGATGGAAATTTCTCTGGTATTTAACTCGAGTCATCCGAGTAACAACACACCTTAAGCATCTTGATATCAGGTCCTTATCTACCAACCCAAGATTGGATAAAAAGGAATAGTTTGCAGTCGATATGAGTTTTCATTTCAGTCTTTCGTCTCGTGGGATTCGTGACTGGATTTCTTGTCACTTCAGTCTCGAATTTGTCGCCTATTTATGATCCCGTGGATTTATCAATTCAGTGAATTCAAGATACATTTTGCTATTTTTGCGTCCTTGTCCATTAATTTTATTTTTATTTTTAATAAAATTTTAATTGAAACTGGAATTTGATTAGTTTTTTGTTTGTGAAAATGAGCACCAAACTAATATCGAAGGGAACACGTAGTTCATTTGGCTACATCCACAATAATTGTTATTCATTCTTTTTCATGTTTAACAACCATTGTTCCTGATACCAGTAATTGCAGCTTTGTATTATCCTGACCCTTCCCTGATTAGAGCATCAGTGTCGATTTTTGCTTTCCTTATCGTTAGGATCAAATTAAATGAAAGTCCGTTTAACCAACGGCTCCCCCACCCCAATTACTGATTCTCCAGCCGCCAACCCCCCACCCCCCGGCCCATACCTATCCTCCAGCCCCACCCTCCTTCCATCCTCAGGTAGCCCTGCAACCTCCCAGGTCACTCCTCACGAGATGTGTGGAAAAATCAGTAATCCTAAAATTTCAAAGGTCACATGACCATTCTTTCCCCTCTTTTACAAAGCTCTGGAACTGCACTCTAAGTAGTTTTGTTTGCCTTTGCTTAAAGGTCAACCCTTGATATTCTAATATCTTGTTTCTTGTTCTTTATTTTTTTGGGATGGGGTGTTGGTATGGTCATAGCACCTAACTCATTCATTCTCCTCATGATTAGAAAGCAGCAGTACTTAGGTCTAACAGAATTTAGTGTTGCCCTTGACGTGGTAGCCAAAAGGCTTCTACAAATGATTTAACTTATTTAATTTTCTGAGTAAATTTGATTTGACTGCCATTTCACCAAGCTTAATTTTCCTTTTAAAGCAATGAAATCCGTTACAACCTATTATATATGTTTATAAGGGATGTAGATAACTACTTACTGGAGGCAGCATTGGAGTCTCCTGTGACCTGGAGACTCCAATGCTGCCTCCAGTAAGTAGTTATCTGTGACCTGGAGACTTCAATGCTGCCTCCAGTAAGTAGTTATCTACGTTCCTGGTGACTCCAATGGTGCCTCCGGTAAGAAGTTATCTGTGACCTGGAGACTTCAATGCTGTCTCCTATAAGTAGTTATCTCTGTTCCTGGTGACTCCAATGCTGCCTCCAGTAAGTAGTTATCTGTGACCTGGAGACTTCAATGCTGCCTCCAGTAAGTAGTTATCTACGTTCCTGGTGACTCCAATGTGCCTCCGTAAGAAGTTGATCTGTGACCTGGAGACTTCAATGCTGTCTCCTATGAGTAATTATCTCTGTTCCGGTGGACTCCAATGCTGCCTCCAGTAAGTATTTCTCCTAAGTTCCTGAAGACTTCAATGCTGCCTCCAGTAAGTAGTTATCTCTGTTCCTGAAGACTTCAATGCTGCCTCCAGTAAGTAGTTATCTCTGTTCCTGGAAGACTTCAATGCTGCCTCCAGTAAGTAGTTATCTCTGTTCCTGAAGACTTCATTGCTGCCTTCCACCCGTAAGTAGTTATCTCTGTTCCTGGGTGACGTCCAATGCTGCCTCCAGTAAGTAGTTTATCTGTTGGTTTCCTGTTGACTCCAATTGCGCTTCCAATAATAGGTTATCTGTGTTCCCTGGAGACTTCAATGCTGCCTCCAGTAAGTAGTTATCTCTGTTCCTGAAGACTTCAATGCTGCCTCTAGTAAGTAGTTATCTCTGTTCCTGGTGACTCCAATGCTGCCTCCACTAAGTAGTTATCTGTGACCTGGAGACTTCAATGCTGCCTCCTATAAGTAGTTATCTGTGACCTGGAGACTTCAATGCTGCGTCCAGTAAGTAGTTATCTCTGTTCATGGAGACTTCAATGCTGCCTCCAGTAAGTAGTTATCTCTGTTCATGGAGACTTCAAGGCTGCCTCCAGTAAGTAGTTATCTCTGTTCCTGGAGACTCTAATGTTGCCTCCAGTAAGTAGTTATCTCTGTTCGTGGAGACTCCAATGCTGCCTCAAGTAAGTAGTTATCTGTGACCTGGAGACTTCAATGCTGCCTCCAGTAAGTAGTTATCTCTGTTTCTGGAGACTCCAATGCTGTCTCCACTAAGTAGTTATCTGTGACCTGGAGACTTCAATGCTGTCTCCTATAAATAGTTATCTGTGACCTGGAGACTTCAATGCTGCGTCCAGTAAGTAGTTATCTCTGTTCATGGAGACTCCAATGCTGCCTCCAGTAAGTAGTTATCTGTGACCTGGAGACTTCAATGCTGTCTCTAGTAAGTAGTTATCTCTGTTCCTGAAGACTTCAATGCTATCTCCACTAAGTAGTTATCTGTGACCTGGAGACTTCAATGCTGCCTCCAGTAAGTAGTTATCTCTGTTCCTGGAGACTTCAATGCTGCATCCAGTAAGTAGTTATCTCTGTTCATGGAGACTCCAATGCTGCCTCCAGTAAGTAGTTATCTGTGACCTGGAGACTTCAATGCTGTCTCTAGTAAGTAGTTATCTCTGTTCCTGAAGACTTCAATGCTGTCTCCACTAAGTAGTTATCTGTGACCTGGAGACTTCAATGCTGCCTCCAGTAAGTAGTTATCTCTGTTCCTGGAGACTTCAATGCTGCGTCCAGTAAGTAGTTATCTCTGTTCATGGAGACTCCAATGCTGCCTCCAGTAAGTAGTTACCTGTGACCTGGAGACTTCAATGCTGTCTCCACTAAGTAGTTATCTGTGACCTGGACACTTCAATGCTGCCTCCAGTAAGCAGTTAGCTCTGTTCGTGGAGACTCCAATGCTGCCTCCAGTAAGTAGTTATTTGTGACCTGGAGACTTCAATGCTGCCTCCACTAAGTAGTTATCTGTGACCTGGAGACTTCAATGCTGCCTCCAGTAAGCAGTTAGCTCTGTTCGTGGAGACTCCAATGCTGCCTCCAGTAAGTAGTTATTTGTGACCTGGAGACTTCAATGCTGCCTCCAGTAAGTAGTTATCTGTGACCTGGAGACTTCAATGTTGCCTCCAGTAAGTAGTTATCTGTGTTCCTGGAGACTTCAATACTTTCTCCACTAAGTAGTTATCTGTGACCTGGAGACTTCAATGCTGCCTCCAGTAAGCAGTTATCTCTGTTCATGGAGACTTCAATGCGGCCTCCAGTAAGTAGTTATCTGTGACCTGGAGACTTCAATGCTGCCTCCAGTAAGTAGTTATCTGTGTTCCTGGAGACTTCAATACTGTCTCCACTAAGTAGTTATCTGTGACCTGGAGACTTCAATGCTGCCTCCAGTAAGTAGTTATCTCTGTTCCTGGAAACTCCAATACTACCTCCAGTAAGTAGTTATCTGTGTTCCTGAAGACTTCAATGCTGTCTCCACTAAGTAGTTATCTGTGACCTGGAGACTTCAATGCTGCCTCCAGTAAGTAGTTATCTCTGTTCCTGGAAACTCCAATACTACCTCCAGTAAGTAGTTATCTGTGTTCCTGAAGACTTCAATGCTGCCTCCAGTAAGTAGTTATCTGTGTTCCTGGAGACTCCAATGCTGCCTCCAGTATGTAGTTATCTGTGACATGGAGACTTCAATGCTGCCTCTAGTAAGTAGCTATCTGTGACCTGGAGACTTCAATGCTGCCTCCAGTAAGTAGTTATCTGTGACCTGGAGACTTCAGTGCTGCCTCCAGTAAGTAGTTATCTCTGTTCCTGGTGACTCCAATGCTGCCTCCAGTAAGTAGTTATGTGTGACCTGGAGAATTCAATGGTGCCTCTAGTAATTAGTTATCTGTGTTACTGGAGACTTCAATGCTGTCTCCACTAAGTAGTATCTGTGACCTGGAGACTTCCATGCTGCCTCCAGTAAGTAGTTATCTCTGTTCCTGAGACTTCAATGCTGTCTACAATAACTAGTTATCTGTAACCTGGAGACTTCAATGCTGCCTCCAGTAAGTAGTTATCTGTGTTCCTGGAGACTCCAATGCTGCCTCAAGTAAGTAATTATCTATATCCCTGGAGACACTAATGCTGACTCCAGTAAGTAGTTATCTATATCCCTGGAGACTCCAATGCTTCCTCCATCAAGTAGTTATCTATATCCCTGGAGACTCCAATGCTGCCTCCAGTAAGTAGTTATCTGTTCCTGAAGACTCCAATGCTGCCTCCAGTAAGTAGTTATCTATATCCCTGGAGACTCCAATCCTGCCTCCAGAAAATAGTTATCTATATATTCCTGGAGACTCCAATGCTGGCTCCTGTAAGTAGTTATCTATATCCCTGGAGACTTCAATGCTGTGTCCACTAAGTAGTTATCTGTGTCCTGAGACTCCAATGCTGCCTCTAGTAAGTAGTTATCCATATTCCTGGAGACTCCAATTCTGCCTCAAGTAAGAAGTTGTCTATATACCTGGAAACTTCAATGCTGTCTCCACTAAGTAGTTATCTACATCCCTGGAGACTCCAATGCTGCCTCCAGTAAGTAGTTATCTGCGTTCTTGGAGATTTCAATGCTGCCTATAGTAAGTAGTCTTCTGTGTTCCTGGAGACTTCATTGCTGCCTTCAGTAAGTAGTGATCTATATTCCTGGAAACTTCAATGCTGCCTCCAGTAAGTAGTTATCTCTGTTCCTGGAGACTTCAACGCTGGCTCTAGTAAGTAATTATCCATATCCCTGGAGACTTCAATGCTGCCTCCAGTAAGTAGTGATCTTCATTGATGGAGGCTTCAATGCTGCCTCCAGTAAGTAGCTATCCGTATTTCTGTAGACTTCAATGGTGCCTCCAGTAAGTAGTTATCAACATCCGTGTAGACTTTAATTTTTCTCTCTAGTAAGGTGTTATCCATATTTCTTGAGAATGGGCCACAATTAAAGCCTGAAAGTACTTAAGTTTTAGTTAAATACTATATTAATACTCACAAGTAAACAATTTATACCCAGTAATCTTGTGGGTTTCTTTTTTCAATGTAAGGAATTTTACGAGAATGGAAATTTGACGAAAAAAAAGAAAAGAAAGAAGGGCATATAGCTTCAATCAGTCTGTATTTCTTGAGTCCTATAACAAAGGCTAATATGAAATTATGGTTGTGATAAACACTGAACATGACAATTGTGTATTACTACATAGTTTTTAGATAGGTGTTATAAATTCATCTATGAAACCAGCTGATTTTAATAAAGAAAACTCATAATTATATAATTACAAAAAGCCTGGGTGTTTTACTTTTTAGCAATGATCATGACCAAGTACCAGCTCAAATGAGGGGAGAAATTTAGCTATTTAAGTTAAATGTAAAGAAATAAAATCAAAACCTGACAAATACTGAAAGCAAAAGAAATTCAATCCAGCTCTTATTTCTATGTATCTACCCATTTAAGGTGCATCTGGTTGCAAGGTCAAATTTCTAACTTATATTCAGTATCAAAAGTGAAATACCTTACAAAGCACTTAATTACATTACATAGGGTAATTCCATTGTAATTCCACCGTCAAGTGGGTCTTTAACAACCGATGAATTCTCGAACTACCACCATAGTTGTCATGAACTCATATGAACCTCACTCTTCTGCGAATGATCATCGTGGATTTTACTTTCATAAAAATGAAAATACAATTGATGTCTTCTTGATGTTTTGTTAGGTCACGTGTGGAGGGAAATTTTGATTATTGAACAAGATATTTGTAACAGTTAGTTTGACTTCAATAACTTGTTTCACACCCTCACTAATATCGCTGTGTCGCCGTCCACAAAGACACAGCAATACTGTGAGGGTATGAAATTGACACTAAATAATGATCTCCTATGAACAAAAGTATGATCCCAGCAAACGCCTGCAGCAGACACATCTGAATGGAACAAAGGTTGACGATTATGGTTAGTAAGCACTGAATATGATTTTCACCAATGCTATTTTTATTATTCTGTTGTTCTACGATTTTTCTATATATTTAACAACTTAATACACTGGTAATGTAAACTATTATTCTTATATTATTAATATCCTTAACACATTGTCTACAGTAGTGACTAAAAAATATGAGCCTTGGCATCCAATAGCTTGACCATTCACATCCGTCGTTACAAGACAAACAGGCTTCATTGCTGTGTTACCAGACCATTTTCATGAAAAATAAGGTATGGGGTAAAGGAACACTTTAAGGCAACTGTACGTAGTACATACGCTCATAATGGTCCAGTTAGAGAGTTAATAAAGAGGAATGAAGTGATCTTCAGACAGCTTATATAAACTTTCTGAAAAACATCAATGTTATTATAGGTATGCAACGAATGAAAGTTAAACTTGCCGTGCAACTGCTGTCCAAAAGTACTTCTAAATCTTTTGATCACTTCGACAACCAAGGATATTTGAAGAGCAGGGCTGGAAAATTACAAGCCATTTCAATCGGCTTGTTGATAGATAGTTTTATTTGTTTTATTCTCGACTGCCAACAGATAGAAAATCATCAAGAAATGCTTGCGTGACTAAACCTGTAAATGCAAGACAAAATCTTTCAAGACATGAATAGAACCGCTAGAGAAATGAAAGTAAAGAAAAGTACAATGCTCTATCCTTTGTCTAACTTGCTGAAAATGGCAAAATAAAAACTTGGCATGACGTATACTCTAAATTACAGACTAAATCAGGCTGGGTTGGGGCACTTTTTTGGTTGCAAAAGTCAAATGGGAGTGTACGATCAGCACCCATCACCAGTTGCATTTAAACATCGTCTCAGAGCTCACCTTTTAGGAAAAGACAGCACACTCGTGAGCTCAAAGAGCAACGTTTAAAACTGCAACAGTGAACATGTAACATCCGCCTCATTTTCCCACATCTCTGACAAGCAAGACGCATCATTCGAAGACGAAGGAAATTCCCTTCAGAAAGAACCCAATATATCAGCAATTTTATTTTGCTTACCAGTATTTAATAGGGATGATCAAAGTGATGACTTCAAAGACCAGGAAGTTGAAGAACAAACATGGGAAGATGCCATATGTTGGCGGGTTCATAGCTCGCAAGTTCCCACAATTGGAACATTTAGGAGCAAAAGTAACAAAGGAAGATGACACAAAGATTGGTGCCATAAGCTTTAGTGAAGGGAAACTAATGAAACCTAGTGTTTCTTGATCATTTAAAATGTATGGATAGGATGTTTGATTCTCACCATGGGAGGAAAATGTTTTAACAGCCTTAAAAGGAGCGATAATTAAATTAGTGCATATAATTAGCGGTTACATCCAAATAACTTCAAAAGCCGAAATATTTTGTTCCATGCCATACAGTTTTTAGAATTCGAAATTTGAACAAACACATTAGTACTTCCAGAAAAGCGGTGCATAGATTGAAAAAGTTAGCGACATAGCTATATATGTGCAAAATGTGATTTTATGGAGATCTGTTAAATGTGTAATTTAGACATATATTTATATTATTGTTTAGAATGTTCTTTAGAACTCGCTCATGATTATTTAATATTAAGATATAGTTTTTATTCTGACTATTATTTTCCTTGAAACATAATAGTATTTAAATAACGGATAAAAAGAAGAAAGCAAAGGTAGGTTTTCTATAATTTCAATGTTACTTGGCGAAAATGTTCTAATGATCTCTCTTATGATTATTCTTTTTAACAGAGTAGAATGAAGAACCTACATCTGACTATTAATTTAATTATCGAATAGCTTAGAGTATTTAGAAAAATAAAAAAAAGGGAAAGTAAAGGCAGGATTGCTATAGGTTAAGGGCCCTGACTGCGGTTATTGTGACGTCACGCCCCTAGCCGTTTAATCCTGTACCCTAGTTGAAGCTGCGCATGACAAGACCTTATATTCTCTAGACCTTTGCAACTAGACCCACTCGGCACACCGAGCACTGGCTCAATTAAGACTTTTTTTTTTTTTTACTTTTTTCTGTATTACATTTGATTGTTTTCATATTTTATCATTACGTTCAATTAATTGTGAAATAAAATTTTATTTTTTATGTGAATTGGTACTGCTTTTACGTACATATTATAGTAAAGATTTTACTGCCTCTTCTTCTCTCCTCAACAATACCACGATGCACGATAACTTAAAATCATTCATTCATAATTCCTAAAAAATATAAATGCTACCTCCCTCTACATCAAGTTAGCTGTGTATCACCGCAATGACGAATGATTTTGTTAATCATTTGTGCTAAATTTTACTGTGAAAGGCTTTGTTCTTTCATTTACTATTTTGTTAATATTGTTCAACTAGACCGTCTCACTCAGCGCAATGGACACTGGCTCAATTAAGACTTTTTTTTTTTTTTTTTTAATGCATTTGATTGTTTTCATACTTTTTCATTACGTTAAATTTACTGAGAAATTCCCTTTTTATTTGAATTATTATTGCTTTTAAATACATACAGTAATATTTTAACTTTCTCCTCCTTCTCTCCTCAACATATCAACGCTCCCTCGTTCAGTCTCAAGTCAGCTAGGCGTGACGTCACTGCGGTTACGTACGATTTTATACATCTTTTATGCTAAATGTTATATTGAAAGCTAAATTTTATATTAAATGCTTTATACTTTAATGTATTTTGTCGAATATTGTTATCATTAAACTATATATTGTAAATGAAAAAATAAATGAATACAGTTTACTTGTAAGACCCAGTAGGCCGTCGAATACAAGTATAAACTAGATAATAATCAGTCAGTTCGAAGTACGAGCATTTGTTCGGCAAACAATACAAAATTTTCTCGAAAATTTTGTTTGAAAAACGGAAAGTTCGACACGTGAAACGTTCGACAAACGAGGTACCACTGTATATATATATATATATATATATATATATATATATATATAGATATATATATATATATATAGATAGATATAGATAGAGATAGAGATATATATATATATTATATATATATATATATATATATATATATATATATATATAATATAGATAGATATAGATAGAGATAGAGATAATATATATATATAGTATATATATATATATATATATATATATATATATATATATATATATATATATATATATATATATATATATATATATATATATATATATATATATATATATATATAGATATATATAGAGATAGTATATATATATATATATATATATATATATATATATAATATATATATTTATATATATAAAATAAAAACTCGGGATAATGCCTTCTTTACCTATCCTAATGATTGCAATACAGGTACCTGTTCCTAAAACCTCTGCAGTCTACATATTGTATGATAGGTTCACAGAAATACCTTAAACTGTATTTAAAATTAACTCTATGCCAATTAACGACTTAAAATTGATCCCAAAAATAATTACCTCTTGCAGCAAAGGAAATCTAGGGAAAATGACAAATTTTCTAAGACAATTTGCATTTTTCATTGCTACAAACCTCAGGTCTTAACAATAGGATAATTTCTAGTGCCCAGCTGGATCCGGTTAAAAGGCAGATGAAAGCAAGGAATCTCGTGATATCTGGCAACGCAGTCGTAACTCGGGTGAGGAGTGGTCAAGGACGACACCACTAACCAGTCTTTCCCAACTCAGGTTTGTAGCTATGAAAAATACAAATTGTCTTAGAAAATTTGTCACTTGTTCATACGCGAACAAACTTTTGGTCTTAACAATAGGATAGACTCATACTTAGAGGGAGGTATAAGACATCGTAGACTGGCTGGGGGCCTACCCACCATTCCAGCCCTCAAAAGAAATGGTTTCTGGAGAGGGACTGAAGCCCGTTGAGAAGCTAGATAAATTGATATCTAACCACTCAGAACCTGAGTGACGTATAATGATATATGGGATAACCATTGTATATAGGGAACCAAAGAGAAACTTTGACTGTCCAATAACAAACCAAGACACCAGGTTTTGTATTACTTCCAAACCCTCCTTGCCAAGGAGTGGAGCATCTGCTACCAAATAGCGGATAAGATATTTGTATATTACACGACCACACTATCAGTATTACTACCTTACTCACCTGTATCAGACCAGTCCAGCGAATGACGTGTCTATTCCTTAAACCGCCCGAAAGAAGAAGGAAAGGTACAAGAGAAAGAAGGAGACCAGCCAACTCATTCTCTCATCCACACAATCATCATAGGTAAGATACAAAGGTGCCCTGTTAAGGGCAACCATGAGTTACACAACCTGTTGGGCAGCCACCACAGGACCCAGCAAAAACGTGTCCACAGATCTGTGGGTAACATCCTTAAGATAGAAGGAGGTGAACATGGACTGGCGTAACTAAGTACTAGTGCTCAGCACTCTATGTACAGCCAAGTTCTTTTTGAAAGCCAGAGAGGGACTAACACCTGTAACGTCATGCGCTCTAGCCTGCACAGACGTGGTGGTGGAATCACCAAGAGTCAAGCATGCCTGTCTGATGGCTTCCCGTATCCAAAAAGAGATAGTATTCTTAGACACCTCTTTCTTTGTATGGCCTGTGCTAACAAAAAGTCTGCGCCAGCCTGGTCTAAGGTGCCGAGTCCTTTTATGATAGCAATGCAGGGCCCGTACAGGGCACAACAAAAGCTCTTGAGCATCACCACCCACAAAGCCAGTCAGTGATGGAATGGAAAATGAAGTGAACCTGTCATCATGCACAGAGGGATTTTGGGTCTTGGCCACGAATTCCGGGACAAATTCGAAGGACATCGACCCCCAACTCCTGGTGTGCTTCACCTCATAGCTCAGACTGTGGAGCTCTCCTACCCTCTTGGAAGATGCCAAAGCCAGAAGGAAAACTGTCTTAAGCATCAGGTTCCTATCAGATGAGCGACGCAAGGGCTCATATGGACTCTTAGTGAAGCTCTTGAGCTCTCTAGGAGAACTCGACTGCTCAAACCCCTTAACTAGCAGGGAAAGTTCCCAGGAAGAGATGTCAATATCCTTAAGGCGTAACACCAAACTCAGGGCCAACCTGTAGCCTCTATTGGCTAAAACGGACAAACGTTTCTCGTCTCTGAGGAAGGTTAAAAAGTCTGTTATTCACTAAATAGAGGTCGTGAGTGGAGAAAAACCCCGTTTACGACACCAATCACAGTAGATCACCCATTTGCCTAGGTAAACAGTGGAGGTTGACTTTCTCAGACTGCTGGACATATGCCCACCTGTTCTCTGAGAAAAGCCTCTCGCTCGAAGGAGATACTCGATAGCCTCCAACCGTGAAGAGACAGGGATTCTACTGACTGGTGTAACCTTTCCACATGAGGCTGACAAAGGAGATGTCGCCAAGGGGGAATCTCCCTCGGAACCTCTGACAACGGCAGCAGATCTGGGAACCATTCCGCCTGAGGCCACAGAGGGGCTACCAAAGTCATCCTGAGACCCTGTGAACTCATTAGCCTGTTCAGAACCTGACGGATCAAACAAAACGGAGGGAAGGCATACACCTCCAGGTTGTCCCAGGGATGTTCGAACGCGTCCCCTGCCAATGCTAAAGGATCTGGAACTACTGAACAGAACACCTCCGGCTTCCTGTTGAAGCATGTCGCAAAAAGGTTCAGCATGGGTCTCCCCCAAATCTGGAAAAGCTTGTCTGCCACCACTTGATGAAGGGACCACTCTGTGCCTAGGATCTGATCCCGGCGACTGAGTTTGTCTGCGACCACGTTCCGTTTTCCTGGGATATACCTGGCTGAGAGCTCTACCGAATTGCTGACCGCCCACTGATGAAGCTCGACGATCAAGGCGTGAAGTTGACGTGAAACCAGGCCTCCCTGTTTGTTCACATAGGCTACCACCATGGTGTTGTCCGACATGAGAACAGCAGAATGACCTTCTACCTTCCCCCGAAACTCCTTCAGACCCAGGAAAGCCGCCTTCAACTCCAAGATGTTGACATGTTGCTGCTTGTCCTCCTAACTCCAAATGCCTGAAGTGATGAGGCCTCCTAAATGAGCCCCCCCAACCTGCGAGGGAGGCATCCGAGAACAGAAGGAAGTCCAGTGCAAGAGAACGCAGAGGGACACCCTCCAACAGATTCTGGTCGTCCAACTACCAACGAAGGTCTTCTCTGACTTCCAGAGACAGAGGAACCATTAACAGGGGAGAGTTCCCCACCGGAGACCAGAACTCTCCCAGTCTCCATTGCAGAGACCAAAGATGAAGACACCCATGAGGGACCAGCTTCTCCAGGGAAGACAACACTCCCAGAAGAACCTGCCACTGATGAGCTGACTGATGTGACTCTGACAGGAAGTTGCGCGCCACCGCCCGCAACCTCTCCAATCTCCGATCCGACAGGAAAACTTTTGCCACTGTTGTATCGATGACCATGCCCAGGTAGAGAATCCTTTGACTGGGTACAAGGTTCGACTTTTCCTGGTTGACTAATATGCCCAGTTCCAGACAGAACCAAAGTAGACAATCCCTGTCCTGCAGCAGCTTTTCCCTGGAAACTGCCAAGACTAACCAATCATCAAGTTACCTCAGCAAATGGTTCCCCTGAGCATGGTCCAAACTTGACATGAGAGAGAAGACCCTTGTGAACACTTGATGGGCTGTCATCAGCCCCAAGCACAAGACTTTGAACTCAAAGACCTCGTCCCAAAGAGAGAAGCGAAGGAACTTCCTGGATGTGGGATGAACAAGGATTTGGAAGTATGCGTCCCTTAAGTCTATCGACAGCATGAAGTCACCTTCCCTCACGGCTGCCAACACCAAGCGCGGGGTCTCCATCTTGAACCATGTCTTCCTGATGAAGTGATTCAAGGTGGATAAGTTGAACACAGGCCTCCATCCTCCCGACACCTTGGGCACCAAGAAGATGTGACTATAAAATCCCGGTGACGGACGCACCACTTCCTCTATCGCATCCTTGTCCAGCATTTTTTGCACTTCCTCCTGAAGAGCCAAGAACTTCAGAGAATCTGGAGGATATGCCTTCCTGAGCTGCGGCTTTTCTGACAGAGGGGGAGAGAAGTTGAATGGCAGTAGGTATCCCACCCAAAGGACATCTACCACCCACTTCTCTAACTAACTAAACCTTACCTGAGAAAAATGATACGATGATTCCGAAACCAAAAAATAATCCACTTCGTAGAAAGCTATTCACGGGGACCACTTTCCATCGAATGCTTTCTGAAAGGAAACGGAGGAGGGGGGGGGGGGGCGCGAGAAAGTGAATCCTATTAGTAAATCCTATTAGGGTCCTATTACAGACTCGTTACGGTAGGCACTTCCTGGCAGGAATCGTCAGACAGAGTCAAGTTATGCAAAACATTTCTCATTTTTTATTTCATTTTTCTTTAGATTTTCCACATTTTACTCTATAATTTCTCGTTGTGATTTAATTTGGTCTAGATGTGTATTGATGATGAAATTTAAAAGATAAATTATTTTAAAATAATTGGGAATGAATTGAGCAAAAATATTCCTGATGAAATTTAAAAGATAAATTAATTTCAAATAACTCGGAATGAATTGAACAAAACAAATATTGCTGATGAGATTTAAAAGAAAAATTAATTAAAAATCACTGGGAATGAATTGAATAAACAAATATTGCTGAATGAAAGTTTTTAAAAAATAATGGTTTTTGCGAATTAATTTGAATGAAAAAATTTTGCTGTGAAAAAAATTTTTGCTGATGAAATTTAAAGAAGATAAAATTAAATTTGAAATAATTGGATATCAATTGAATAAAGAAAGAAAATTAAACTATTGACAATAATAATAATAATAATAATAAGTAATAATAATAATAATAATAATAATAATAATAATAATAATAATAATAATAATAATTAAAATAAGTAAATAAATAAATGAATAAAAGACATTCAAAGTTTATTACAAAGTTACCAGTTTATACAGGTGTACATAATTAATAATATATACAGGAATGTTTAATAAATTCGTAGGGTTAAACAGGAAATAAGGAAATTGAGATTCTGCAGGATATGTCTGAGAAGTAATCCAATAATTGAGAGAGAGAGAGAGAGAGAGAGAGAGATAGAGAATGTAATATTAATATGTCAGGTTCTGCCGTATATCTGACGTAAAATACATCTTGATGTATCTAAAAAAAAAACATGCATAATACTCACTCGGCAGGATATTCAACAGTTGTCCTCTCTCTCTCTCTCTCTCTCTCTCTCTCTCTCTCTCTCTCTAAAAGTCCCCAAGCTCCGACAAATATTTTCCTTCACCTCAAAATAAACGACAAACGAAATGCGTTTTCTCATGCCAGCTCTGTCGGTCCTCACCCCCCCCCCACGCCACCCCCCGGGGAGCCAACCCCCAACCCCGGCCGTAATGACACAGTAAGTAACTTCCCTGACAAGGTAATGAAATTAACTTTGGAGCACAGGGTCACGCCGCTAGCAGACTGTCGAAAATAGGTCAAGTAGCGCCAGGAAACGCATCTGTGTCTTCGGAGGTTCCTATGGAGTTTTAGGGAGAATGTTCTGTCAAGAATTTCTTGGGGGGCGGGGGTTTTTTTTTGGGGGGGGGGCAGGGGTCGGGGGTTGTTGGGTAGGGGGAGGGGAAAATGCTGAAGAGAAATGTGTTATAATTTTGATAACATTTCTACCACAACTGTCAGGGAAATATATCGGAACGTTGAAGAGAAATGTTTTATATTCTGTTTAATATTTTTGTCAGGGAATTTTTATCATATCTTGATATAATGACGCTGAGCAAGATACCGTTATATTTCGATAAATACCGTATCTTCAACAAGATGGGAAAATCTCTACCTTAGGAGACTAAACTTGAATAACAGACAGATATCCACCGGTTTCCCACACCTGAAATCACCAATGAAAGGTATAATTCTTACCCCTTTTTATATCGATTTAAATAAATAATTATTGCCCCATTTAAACGCCATGTATTGTCCTTTTCATATACTTCACACACAGATAATTCAGCAAGGAAAATCAAATTATTTCAAAAGACTAAACTTTTATAACGGAAATATACCTTACAGAACCTCATATCTGAAACCACTTACGAGAGGTATCATTTTCATTCCATTTTATTTCGATGAAGATACTTACGTGTTGCACTCTTTCAACGCCACGTATTGTCCTTTTCATATACTTGACACGCACCTGAAAAAAAGCATAATCCGTTTATCCCATTTCATTCTCATATCTCGTCCTACCTGAACAGGATATCAAAGGGCCAAGGGTGGAAGAAACAGGCGACTTGTGTCACCTCGAAGATAAACGAGAATTCCATCTTGTTTTTCTTCCAAAAGTCGTCCCATTTTTTTTCTTCTTCTTCTTAGTCTTCTTCTTCGTCTTCCGGGAGTCTTAGGGCTACTGAAAACATCCGGGAGAGTTTGTGTGTGTGATATATGGAAGGTCTTACAAGAAAGGAACTTTTTTGGTGGGGGGGGGGGGGGGGTGGGGGGGGGGGGGGGGGGGAGGGGGGGGCGGGGGAGCCGGGGGAGGGCTGTGCAAGAGGTCTTTGGGATATATGTTTATTTGAGTTTTTTGTTGTTTGTTTGTCTGGGGTGAATTTTATGAAACTGAAGGTGAAGTAGATACATTACTGTTTGGTGTGGTTAAGACTTATATAGTAGTTAAAGAGACCTTTTTCCAAGTATACCATATATATATGTATATATATATATATATATATATATATATATTATATATATATATATATACGTCATATACACACACACACTACTATAAAATCACAAAAGTAAGCACGTGATTTTGTTAACAGCAAAAAGGCCACGGAAAATTTTTAAAAATGGAGAACAGAGTGCCAGTATCTTTCGTGTATTTTACCACATCTTCGGGCACACATATATATGAAATATATATTCTATATATATATATATATATTTATTATTATATATTATTCATATATATAATATAATGCATCAAACAAAAAAAACACCGAAGTAAGTATTAATCCTAGAGACCTCTTTCCCCTAAGAAGTTTTGTGTGTGTGTGTGTGTGTGTGTGTAAGACCCGTCATATCATCCCAGTATATGCATACATAATATACATATGCGGGTATACGTGTGTTCGTATACAACTTATTTCAGTTACACCATTATCATATAAATTCATGACAAGATTTTCTTTAACACACCTATGACACACTTTCTACAATTGTTCTTATAAATCATTCGAGCAATAAATTAATATCCTCGTCGCATCCAGAAGACGTTACTTAACTACTTAAATACTCG
>NC_087208.1:2810208-2820435 GCF_015104395.2 Macrobrachium nipponense | reverse complement strand
GTAGAAATAAGAAGGATATGGGATATGCCAATGGAAATTGTACCCATAATCATAGGAACACTAGGCACGATCCCAAGATCCCTGAAAAGGAATCTAGAAAAAACTAGAGGCTGAAGTAGACTCATGCAGAAGAGTGTGATCCTCAGAAACGGCACACATAGTAAGGAAAGTGATGGACTCCTAAGGAGGCAGGATGCAATCCGGAACCCCACACTATAAATACCACGCAGTCGAATTGGAGGACTGTGATAGAGCAAAAAAAAAGAAAAAAAAAAAAAAGTGGTTCCTGTGGCTTGGTCCATATGAATAGGGTTCACTCTCTGAATAATAATAATAATAATAATAATAATAATAATAATAATAATAATAATAATAATATCACGAGGACTTGTCAGCCATACTTACAAAACTATTCTTAGTGTCACTGGCTGTGTTAGGCTACTTTTTTTTTATATGTTTTGAGATCACAGATCCACACCAGACCTCTTTATGCTTTTTTTTTAACATGTTGATACGTTGTATAGTATTTAGTAAGTGGGGTTATTTTTCAAATCATTTTCTGTGTCATGGTCTTGTGGTTATTTGTAAAGTTCTCAGACATAATTGATATTGTGAAATTGACTTAGTGAAATGTATTTTACGACCCTAATAAGATACTGATCGTATTAGATGTTATTTGACAAATCTCACATAATTAGGAAAATTATCAAAAAGCCCCTTCGCGTAATATTTCCAAATTGATATCTTTGACAAGCAATATAACTTTAATTAAATTCCGTTGCCTATAATTCGTGGTATGGAAACATTCCTTCCCCATTATGAGATTCCAGATTCGCTTCATTAATTCCAGATTTCCAGCCATGGAAAGTGAGAGCTGGAATCAAATGAGATAATGATTATCTCAATTTTTTTTGGTGGGGGGTTGTTTGGTTTCAAATTTTAATATGATTTTTTTTTTAAACGTTTAATATCATATTGTTTTCCTTTTATAGGGAGTTGCTTCAGAGAGAATTCACAAGAAAGGGAATCTTGAATGTTTATTTGGTTTGGTTTCCCAAGAGAAACTTTCCGGAATAACGAATAAAACAACTCAAACCTTCTGTTCATATGCGACATTGTTTTCGGGAGACTCCTGCTCACCAGTTTGAATACGCGCCGCACAGTTAGATGCTGAACATCGATACAAAAATAATGTGTAATTAATGCAAATTCACTGAAAATTAGTAAAAATATTCACAAAACCCTACAGAAATAAATCAGGCCATTTAACCCATACAAAAATTACACTAAAAATCAATGTAAAAAAAAATTAAAAACAAAAAAATGTAATGTTTTCGTCTGCAAGAGAAACACCAATAAAAATTTATCATTATCTTATACAAAGTCACTGAAAATTGATATGGAATTCCAACCAATCTGCCAAAATAAAACAGACCATTGAACCCACATAAAAATGTCACCAAGAACATGAAAAGGTTTGAAAAACATCGAAAAAAAAGAACAACCCCATTTTTCGTCTGCGAGGGAAATCGAAGTCCATTGCTGGAACATTGCTGAACATTGCTGGAACACAGTAGTGGCAGAGAGCTTGAATGAATGACGCAGGTAGGACAGGTGTGTCACAGGTGTCATGGGTGTCTCTCACAGGTGACCCTCTCTCTCTTTCTCTCTCTCTCTGTCTCTCTCTCCTGCTCAGGTATGCCATGCTGTGTGTTGTTGATTTTTTTTGGTGTGTTTTTTTTATTTGAGTTTTTAGTTTTGTCCTGAGTTTTATTTTTTGTTTAGAGTGAATTTTATTTTTTATAGTTGTTTTAAATGTACGAAGTGAATTTGATTTGGAGCGAGAGCTGTTAAGTGATTCTCTCTCTCTCTCTCTCTCTCTCTCTCTCTCTCTCTCTCTCTCTCTACATATATATATATATATATATATATACATATAAATATATATATATATATATATATACAGATATATTATATTATATAAATATATAGTACAATATATAGTACTTAAACACACAGATAGACATAAAAAAAGAAGAAATTATACATACATACATAGAGAGAGAGAGACAGAGAGACAGAGAGAGAGAGAGACAGAGAGACAGAGACAGAGAGAGAGAGAGATGAGAGAGAGAGAGAGAAGAGAGAGAGAGAGAGAGAAAGGATAAAAATCTTTTGGAACGAACAAAACAAAGATAGACCAGGTGTCTTCGTTTTTCGGCATCCTCTCTCTTCTCTCTCTCTCTCTCTCTCTCTCTCTCTCTCTCTCTCTTCTCTCTCTCTCTCTCCCAGGAAGGCGTTCCGTGATGAAAAGAGTTTCTTCATCAAAAGGACTTTTGAGCAATTTAATCGCCGCCCTTAGAGTAAGTTCCAAAGACTATAACTACTCTAAATATGGTCCCCTTTGGGGGTAGGGAGGGGGAGGGAGGGAGGGAGGGAGTGAGGGAGGGAGGGAAGTCTTCATTTCGTGAAGTTCTCGGGACGAGAGTAAAACTTCTCGTTTCATTTCGATGAAGTTTTTCCTTTTTTTTTTTTTTTTTTTTTTTTTTTTAATTTTTTTTTGTCTGTGTATCCTGGTGATGTCATACCTGCGTGTGTGTGTGTGTGTTTGTGTTTGATTGACAAGGTGTAGATATGTGTTGTAAGGTTGGTATGTTTGAGTGTGGATGTAGTATGTGTAGCTATCTGTGTACTTATGTATATGTACACACACACACCTACACACACACATATATTACATACATACATATATATATATATATATATATATATATATATATATGATATATATATATATATGTGTGTGTGTGTGTGTATGTATATCTATAAATAACAAATAAATGTAAATATATATATTAATATATATACAAATATATACATTATATATATAACATGGGGGGAAGAACCCCCAGTATTCATAAGGTAAGCGTGGACACGAAACGGAAGGCAGACCCCTATCTCTCTCTCTCTCTCTCCCAAGGAATCATCCTCTCTCTCTCTCTCTCTCTCTCCTCCTCCTCCTTCTCTCCATTCTAACAGGTAATGAAAATGAGAGAGTTGCATCATAACATAACGTTTATTTACAAGAATAACTAAATCAATTAACTAAGTAATCCAGTCTTACAGACTAACTCAAAACTAATATGTCATGTCACCAAAGCAAGTCCACACCCCACTGGGGTGGGAACTTTGTCCCCCGGTATTCCAGATCCGTCTGTTCAAAGATACAGAACAACATCCCAGCGGGAAGTACACACACAAGTTTAAAGACAAAGTTAATAAAATGGAACATCTTACAAGATATCAAACAAGCCATCCCTTTGGCTAAAGTAAAGGTAACACTTACCCATTCCCAACCGGAATATCACTCACTGTTTAAAAAAAAACACTTTGGCACCCGCCATCATGGCTTCGCCTTCCTCCCCCGAATGTCTGTGCAAGTCTTCCCATAGACTTGGCTAGTGATACATTATGAATAGAAGAGGTGCACACGCACATACGAATGCACACTTCGACAACGCCTCATATTACTGGCTATAACCAGTTTCCCAAAGGCACTTTGAGAAGAGTTCATAAACTGTCGTACATTGACTTCCTGAATTAAGCACTTTTATCTCACGCCATCCCCTAGAAACTCATTCATCAGCTACTCTCAGGTCGTTACCTCTGCACTGTCCTCCACATTCCATAGGTCACAGAGAACGTACGAACAATATATTATTAATCAAAATCCCTAGGCCTTACAAGATTGCTCGGCCTCGCACAAAATGCTAGCTTCCCGCCTAGCAAAATTGCTTAAAAACACAAACACTGGCCGGCTTAAAACAAAATAAAAGTAAAACTGCACGTCTCTGGCATTATAAAATAAAGTCTTATCACGCTTTATCTCCCAATAGCACAAGACGCATTTTCTCTCATATTTTCTGCATTAGGATTCTTGAATATCCCTCTTCGCTTGTCTGCAAGTAGCTGAACAGACAGCAACAGGCTATAGCCAGGCTGTAGCAGCTGTAGGAAGACGGAATGCCTCCCTCATCGTAGAAGCTCTCACGGCTTCTTGTAGATCCCCAAAAAACATGCTGATAGAATCTCTCGATCACCCACGTGGAAATACTTGTAATCACCCTGGGGTAAAATAAAAAAAAAACAGCAACTCTCGGC
This sequence comes from Macrobrachium nipponense, assembly GCF_015104395.2. Lineage (NCBI taxonomy): Eukaryota > Metazoa > Arthropoda > Malacostraca > Decapoda > Palaemonidae > Macrobrachium > Macrobrachium nipponense. The sequence continues at coordinate 2,816,274 of NC_087208.1, read as the reverse complement.
TGGTGGACGTCTTGCTAGTGTCGGGGAACGACTTTTTGGGTGTGTGTTAGTATGTCAGTCAGGTCTTTGGTCAATCTAAGAAAATTAACCCAAACATACTACCTCTATCAAACAATGATCTCAAAAAGGTCAGAAATACTAACTGAACGTCTCCCAATTAACTCCCTTAAATATGACTAATAAAATGATAAGTCATCATCACAACTCTCTAAGAAAAAAAAATATCAAGTTCTCCAACTCAATTCTCCAAACTCGCACATCAGCACACACACAACTCAGAAATCACAGCAACTCCACGGAATTCTGCACTCACATTTCGAACTCGAATGTGCTCACAAGAGAGAAAAAAAAAAAGAAGACAAATCGTAATTAAAGCCCAAGAAAAAAAAAAAAGAAAGTATCTCGTAACATACCCCAGACCCAAAAAAAATATTCTCTCAAGTTCTGACATTCAAAACAAACAAACCAAAACACAAAATCCAGTAAAAATCTCCAACTTTTAACAGCAAAAAACAAAAACCCCTTTACTGCTCAATAATTAATCACAATGAGACTTAATGTCAAACTCCCTTTACGTAAGTAACAACCCTCGAAAAATTACATCTCCTGGTAAAATCAAATCTCCCGTCCAAAAGAAATGCTACTTAAGCTCAATCCCCAAATCATATCTCTCACAGGAAAGGAAGAAAAACAATAAAAAAAAAATAATCACAAGTAGATTTCCCCAATCACAAAATACATAATACATGTATAATATGCATAACTCCCGCGTTTTTCCCAAGAAATGCTCCATGTAAAGTTATGGAATTTGCCAGAAAGCAAACTCTCACACATGCGCTTTCGTGAAATGCTATACCAACCAACATTCCAGATATTGCAAAAATTCTGATCTGTCACCATCAGAGAAAAGAATCAGCACAGCTCAGCACACGGCTCATCACATCGCTTGTCAGCAGAAAAAATCGTCTGCGGACGTATGCTCAAAACAGTAGCATAAAAATTGTCTAGTCAGACACATAAGTTTGGAAAACTCATGATTCTCCAAGAAAAAAAAAAAAAAAAAAAAAAAGGTCTAACTGACACATTTCACAGAATTAAACTCCAGGATATGACTATGTGTTCAAAAATTTGTCTCGAAAGGACTTATCTCTCAACATGACTTTGGTCCCCAATTATATTTCTCCAAGAATAACACACTTGTGGAACATAAAAAATGCACACATCTCCATATGACTCGTAATGCAGTAATGCCATTCGCCTCTAAATAGACACGAAATCAAAAAAGAGAACCTCAGAAATCTCCTCTTTGCTCAAAAAAACTCCATAACCACAAAAAAAAGGGTCACCCGCCCAAGATTAATTCCAACTCCATTATGAGACACCATATTAATAATAACACCACTCCGGTTATAAAAATATTTCCTCCATTTGGTTAATAACCAACCCCCTTATATTATTCTCTTATTTCTCCAATAGCCACATGTCTGTAAAAAAAAAGACACCACTCCAAGAATAGAGAATAATCACCTCCATTTCGGCAAATACACAATATTTACCTCTATTTCCCCAATTAAACTCCGTGTCGGAACAAAACAAGGCTCCAAAAAATATATCTCCAAAAAAATGTGCACTCAAGGCATCAACACCATACTCACAAATATTGCCCCATAATCTCCAAATATGAGTCTTCCCATTTGCCAACAAAGATGGCTGCAAAATAATTGAACTAAACATAGCTCATACCACTATTGGCAAATATCAAAAATGGCCAAAAAAAATATATCTCCCATATATTATATCTCAAATCTAACTCCAATTCTCCAGAGAATAACTCAATGTTATAGTCAAAAACTATAAAAACTCACTCCATTTAGCATAACTGCTAAAAAAAAGGGCAAAAACTCGGCAAATAAAATGTCTAGAAAATTCTAGAAAAAACCACCAATGTGCCACAAGTCATTATAACAGAACTCAAATCACAGTGTCTTAGCCAAGACTTCCCCATATGCACTACGACATAGCCATTAGAAAACTTAACCAAGTTTCCTATCTCTCACAAAGTTGTCACAAATACAACTAATGTATTGTGCAAGAAAACTCACAATTTCTGGAACACAAATATCCAGAGAAAAAATGTAGTGCCATTACGTATGCATTCAAAACATGCAAAAATCCTCCCATATATTACTCTATAGCATCAAATAGCTAAAACACAAACACTTTCTCTTAAATGACTCTAAGTCACGAACTGAGATAATATTTCACACTAATCTGGAGAGAAAAAAAATAAACTCAAAATTCACCCATGGTACAAAAAAAAAACTTCTTGTGCAGCGGATGGCTAATTTCCAAAAAAGGAGAGAAAAGGAAAATCAACGGCACCATTAACTATCTCCCGTAACTCACTCGATGTCAAGCAATTATCTGCTGAACTCATAAAAAAAGAAAAAAACTAAAATAATGTGTTGTTAGTTCTTCCCATAATCACAAAAGATTTCACCTCCCTTGATAGCATTAAAACACCCACGTATTAGTACATAAAAAATCAGTAGTCAGAAATATCATTATTTGCACAAAATCACCAAAAAAATTGCTATCATCAAAATCATCAGTATCAGTGCAAAAATTATCACCAATGTAATGGCTTATCCATTCTCCAAAAATTCAACACAAAATTCAGCAAAATTTCACACAATTCACCAAGATTCAGTCAGATTCATCAAGATTCAGCAAAACTCATCCCCGTGAATCACTGAAAATATTCTCCAAAGTTACAAAAACTCAACAAATAATTAACACAAGACTTCTCCCATTAATTCATTGTAATAATTATCAAATAATCTCCCATGAAATATCTCAAATCTCTCGTAAAACAATTCTCCCGTAATGATAATTATACTTAAGCAAACCTCCCGTGACACATCTCAAGTATAATAATTATTAATAATAATAATAACTCTCCATAGCAATAATTCTCTTGCAAAAATTTCAAGTAAGGGTGAAATTCAAAATAGCATACAACAGTAATGCTGCATCTTACGACATACAATTTCTCCAGCATACAACACCATGACATAACACCATACAACACAACACAGATACAACACCAATCATCGGCATTTCAAAGTAATTTCTCCAACACAATAAAAAAATAATCTGTGTATCCCCCTTATATTTGTGTCTTTCAAGGCACAAAGAAACATATAACACATCCCGTGCATGTTAACTACTTTTCCCCTCATTCACGGAAAAGAAAAATCTCTTTTTATTTCCTTTTCTCTTCATCCAAGGGAGAAAAAAAAATCTCTTTTCTAAAAAAAAGACTCTACGGGCATTTCACTTCACAACTTATCAATCAGCTGATGTCTTAGCATTCAATGTCAAGGCCAGACCCATCCCCAACACAAAGAAAAAAAAAAAAAAAAAAAGGAAAAGGGGGAGTTCATTCACACATGAGAAAAAAGAATTTCTCCCCCGTGAGAACAACCCCTCAGTCGAGCGGCAGAACAGCCCGAGGCATACCAGTAGTATCCCCCATCTCCCCTTGAACAGTGTCTGAGGACCCCTACCCAAGGTATACCCTAGTGCCCATCCCTGCACTATCTCTCGAGGGAGGCTAATGGTACCCATGCAACTACCCCCCCGAGGGATGCCCGTACCCTCGCAAGGCAATGGCGCCTCTCTGCAGAAATGTGCTGAGCCATAAAAATTGTGGCCGCTCGTCTCTAAGCCAGAGATGATTATCCAAGCACAGTTCCATGCATAGAAAAATACACTCCTATGTTTTAAACAAAGACGAATGCAGTACGTCTATTATAAACACGTGCAAATAAAGAAAACACATCACTATGGGCAAAGACAAGAAAAATTGTTGACCCTCTTGAACCAATCCCATTCCCTGAAATATTTAAACAAAAACCCTCTCCCTTCAAACAATAGTTTAACACTCACCACTCCATAATGGAAACAAAAGGCAACTCGAAATTCTTCGTAAAACGCGGCAGTGATATATGTATTAAACACAACATCCGCACGGGTATCTCGGAACACTCTCGTCATTGCACAAGCAAAAGTCACACTGGGTGCGCTCACTGCTTCTGGCTGACTCCCTGGGAAAAATGCTGAGTCCCATAAAAATCCTTCCCTCCCTTTAGCACAGTTAACAGACAGATATTTTCTCATTTTTTCTCACTAAGTAACTGAAAACTAACAGTTTAACGATTTTCCACAATCCCACAAAGCTTTGTCGTTCGAAAACTATCGCTAAGTCACGACCCCTTTTTATTTTTCTAACTGGCCACCCATCTCTTCATTGGCGTTCCTAGGCATAGAAAAGGAAAAAAAAAAGCTTTCATATCCCCTCTTTAACCGTCTGCCACCACTATAACATGGGGGGAAGAACCCCCAGTATTCATAAGGTAAGAGTGGCACGAAACGGAAGGCAGACCCCTATCTCTCTCTCTCTCTCTCTCCAAGGAATCACCCTCCTCTCTCTCTCTCTCTCTCTCTCTCCACCTCTTTCTCTCCATTCTAACAGGTAATGAAAATGAGAGAGTTGCATCATAACATAACGTTTATTTACAAGAATAAACTAAATCAATTAACTAAGTAATCCAGTCTTACAGACTAACTCAAAACTAATATGTCATGTCACCAAAGCAAGTCCACACCCCACTGGGAACTCTGTCCCCCGGTATTCCAGATCCGTCTGTTCAAAGATACAGAACACATCCCGGTAAGTACACACACAAGTTTAAAGACAAAGTTAATAAAATGGACATCTTACAAGATATCAAACAAAGCCATCCCTTTGGCTAAAGTAAAGGTAACACTTACCCATTCCCAACCGGAATATCACTCACTTGTTTAAAAAAAACACTTTGGCACCCGCCATCATGGCTTCACCTTCCTTCCTCCCCCGAATGTCTGTGCAAGTCTTCCCATAGACTTGGCTAGTGATACATTATGAATAGAAGAGGCGCACACGCACATACGAATGCACACTTCGACAACGCCTCATATTACTGGCTACAACCAGTTTCCCAAAGGCACTTTGAGAAGAGTTCATAAACTGTCGTACATTGACTTCCTGAATTAAGCACTTTTATCTCACGCCATCCCCTAGAAACTCATTCATCAGCTACTCTCAGGTCGTTACCTCTGCACTGTCCTCCACATTCCATAGGTCACAGAGAATGTACGAACAATATATTATTAATCAAAATCCCTAGGCCTTACATATATAGTATATACATACATATACATACATAGATGTATATAAATATAAGTATACATATATATTTATTTATATATACATATATGTATATCTTACAAGTGTGTAACGTTAGTGAATTACATATCATGTCTTGCTTTGAGACAGGCTGAGCTGTAGGGGCAGCTTTCTTGAGTGAAAGAATTTGGTACGTAAGCATTTTAATCGAGAGACTGCTCGTCTTGTCGTCAACCATGTACATTCGTTTGTACGGATGTTACAGGTCTAGTTGACCAGGGCACTTGCAAAAGTCACATTCTTTTTGGTGCGAAGAAAGAGGTCAGTTTGGTACACGCCAGGTGTTGGGATGTTGGGAGAGAAAACCCCATCTAAAAGGTATGGCACATATTTTTTAAGACTTAGAAAACCGTTACCTTTGAAAAGAGAGAGAAGTGGGAAATACATTCTTTTACTTAAATTACTTTGAAAAGAGGTGATGTGTGAAGTGTATCTATCCATTATTATCTTATTACAGATGGGTTCTATTCCATGGTATTAGAGACGGGATTCTCTAACCTGACTAATACAATGAACCTATTGACATTCTGGGCCTGGGAGTGAATTCTTAGCCAGGAGGGTAGAATGAAAACTTACTAGTTTTCTTTGTGGGCAGATTTGGGTTTTGTCACTATGACTTGTTAATAATTTTGTTCTATTTTATATTCTTCTGCTTTGGGTAATAAATAGTAAATTTTTGTACTTACGTGATCTTAATAGCCTAATGACATGTTTGCAGACAGAGGGCACCATTGACAACAGGTAAGGGTTTCCAATTTGTATAGTTTTAATAAAAG
>NC_087208.1:2787708-2805208 GCF_015104395.2 Macrobrachium nipponense | reverse complement strand
AACAATATTGCAGCTAGCACCGTACCTTGTGGCACACCGGATATTACCTTGGTTTCATCCGATTTCTCATCGTTTGCAATAACTATCTGTTTTCTGTTGTGTAAAAATTCTTTTTAACCATCTTCCTACCTTTATCTACGATATTGTGTTTTCTAATTTTCTTTGCTAATATATTATGGGTCTACTTTGTCAAAAGCTTTTGCAAAGTCTAGATAAACCACATCTGTTTCATTTCCGCTTTTCATATTTTTGAATATGTTCTCACGGTGGACTAACAGTTGGGTTTGTGTACTTTTTCCGGGTATGAAACCGTGTTGTCCTATATTAAACAAATTATTTTTTATTAAATGTTTCATAATATTTTTCTTCATTACCCTTTCATACACTTTCATAATATGTGATGTTAGACTCACAGGCCTATAATTACTTGCCTCTAGTCTTGATCCACTTTTGAAAGTAGGGGTGATATATGCTAATTTGTGCTCATCATAAATCTTGCCTGTATCTACACTTTGTCTTAATAATATTGCAAGTGGCTTTGCGATAGAATGAACTACTTTCTTTAACAAAATAGCAGGGACTCCATCCGGCCCTGCAGCAGCTCCATTTTTAATTTCATTAATTTGCCTGCACAATATCAGCTTCCTTAATTTCTATGTCAGCTAAAATATTCACTATTTTCGTCCCTTACTTCTATATCATTATCTTCATTATCTATTCTAGGGGTGAATTCTCTCTTATATCGTTCTGCCAGTATGTTGCAAATTTCCTTTTTTTCATTCGTTAATCTCCCTTCAATTCTCAGAGGGCCTATTTCTATTCTTCTTTTATTCATCTTCTTCGCATGAGTATAATTAGTTTGGGGTTTTGCTTGATATTTAATAGGGTTTTTTCTTCCAAGTCCCGTTTTTCATTTTCTTTTGATTGCTATAATCTTTTGTTCTGCATTTTCCTATCTTACTTTTTAGTTCTATAACTTTCCATGCATTTTTTTCTTTTGCAAGACCTTTTTTCCACTTTCTGATTTTCTGGAACAAGATCCTTCTGTCTCTTGGTATGCATGAATGATGTTTACTTTTCTTCTTCGGTATATATTTATCCACTATTTTCTCCAATATTATATAATATCTCCGTATTTACCCTTATGTCATCACTTACGAAAATGTTATCCCAATCTTTGTTTAATTCTTCATTAATTTCTGACCATTTTATATTTTTACTGTAGAAGTTGTATTTTCATATCCTTCCCCACTTTTTCATTTCTTGCTTATCTCTATTTTCACTTGCTTTGGAATGAACTGTTAATTTCTATGACATTATGGTCTGAAATACTCGCATTATAAACTATTATTTCTTTAACATAATTCATCTCGTTCACAAATACTAGGTCTAAAGTATTTTCCTTTCTTGTTGGCAGGTGATTTATTTGTTGAATGTTGTATTCTAGTAGCATATCTAATAGCTTTTCGAATTGCCTCTTATCTTCTGCACTACTATTACTCTCTTTTTTATATTGTATAAGTACAACCACAATCTCCTATTCGTTCTTTCCATTCTACGAAACGAAAGTTGAAGTCACCAGATAGGAGAATAGTCCAGTCCTTGTGATTTCTACATATATCATCCAATTTTTCAATTATTAAGTCAAACTCTTTAGTATTAGGAGGTCTATATATTACTATGTTCATCAATTTTTCAGATTCAAATTCTACCGCTATTAGTTCACATTCTCAGTTACTATATTTCTCATATATTTTTCCTTGTTTTTTTGTCTTTCCCATATTGCGGTTCCCCCTTGATTCCTATTTTTTCTATCTGATCTATAAGTTTGGAACCCTTTTATTTGATCATCATTCCCAGTCTCTTGGGAATAACCAGGTTTCACTTATATTCATTATATTTATTTTCTTTTCAGTTTTGGGTTAGTTCTTCTAAGTACTCTATTTTTCTTTTTTGAGTTACTCGTACTAAAACCCTGCGCATTCATCACTATGATGGTTTGCGTGTTTTCTCCTTCGTTTAATAATGGTAGTAATAAGGATTTTCCCATGTCTCTTTCCTGTTCTGGTATGTTGTTCTTTTTTTCATTTCCAGAAATTCTGACATTAAAAAATCCAACTTTTCCATAATATTTGACCTTCCTTCATCATAGTTATTCATTTTGTGTCTGAATCTGCAATTTCTTTTCCGTTTCTGCAATATCCTCTTGCATAATAAATACAGTTATTATCTCTTGAGTAGAATTTCGGAGCTGATGCTTTGAAATTTTTTGCTGACACCTCTGCATATCTTCATTGGTGGTTTGCTTTTCTCTTTTTACCTGATATTCTTGATTTCTCTCTTTATTTGTTTCTTTCTTATTTGGATTTTATTACTTGGTTGGTTTATTTATTTGATTATGAGAGAGAGAGAGAGAGAGAGAGAGAAGAGAATGCATTTGCAAAAAAAACTGCACGAGGAAGATAGAGCGAGAATCACAAAGAGTTACAAGGAAATTAGGATGTCTCAAAGACTAATTATCAGTCCATCAGAAGGAGACATCGTGTGCTCACTGAGAGAGAGAGAGAGAGAGAGGGTTAAATGCTTTATAAAAAAACTGTAAGAGAGAGAGAGAGAGAGAGAGAGAGAGAGAGAGAGAGAGAGAGAGAGAGAGAGTTACAAAGAGTTACAAGGATTACGATGTCTCAAAGACTTATTATTAGTCCATCCGAGGAGACATCGTGTGCCTCACTGAGAGAGAGAGAGAGAGAGAGAGAGAGAGAGAGAGAGAGAGAGAGAGACTCACTGAAGCTCATTGGTAGAAAAAAAAAAAAATCCATTAGTAAACAATAGCACCTCTCGTGTAGACTTCTTCCTTCCTTATAATAAACTATCAAATGTTTATAATCGTCAGTACCGTCCCAACAACCTTCGGCGGGGTCGCTTTTTAGTCTGTGTCTGTCTGTTATAACTGACGTGTTACGCTAAGTTCAAGCTCGCTTGATTGACCTTACTACTTGGTAAGTATTTAAGTATTCTCTACTTTAGAATATCTCCTCCTCCTCCTTCTCTCTCTCTCTCTCGTAAGCAGGTTTTGCAATGCATTTGACTCTCTCTCCACTCTCTCTCTCTCTCTCTCTCTCTCTCTCTCTCTCTCTCTCTCTCTCGTGCAGGTTTGAAATGTATTTAACTTTCTCTCTCTCTCTCTCTCCACCCGAGTGGATTCTCATTACTCTCTCTATAGCCAGAATTTATCGAGGATTATACATCGCCACTTCAGCGCATTCAAGAGAGAGAGAGAGAGAGAGAGAGAGAGAGAGAGAGCAATTTACGGAGCCAGTTAATGAGCGGGAAATGTCATTATCCCGGAGCGAAATAAATGCAAGTTTATCGTGGGAAATGAGTCTCGAGGCTAAGATGGATGGATTGGCTCTGAACGAAGCTACTTTAAGCTACTCTAAACCTCTTTAGGAGGGAGAAGGTGCACTGTAGGCATTTCCTCCAGGTTCCCCGAAGATAGTTAGCGTGGCGTTCCTTAGGCCGATAGCTGCTACCTCCTGTTTACAGCTTTAAGCCGTTTTTGCTCTCAAATTTCAGCTCGGAATGATCTCGTCATAGGCCTAGTAAGTTAACAGCCAGGGACTTCTTCATTAAGCGGTATATTCCACACATACACAAACACATAGAGGCGTGCGTTTGTATATATAGGCCTATGCAGGTGCAGTTTGGGGGTCTGATCTGTTGGATGGGGGCTGAGACTTGGACAATCTTTAGGCCTAGTGTACATACATACACGCCACTCAAACAGGTGTGCGTTTGTGTATAGGCCTATACAGCTGTGATCAGACTGCTGGTGGTTGTAGGGGTTGAATTAAGAGATACCTAATGAATATATATCTGGACAATCATTAGGCTTAGTGTATATACGTACACACCACTCAAACTGCTGTGCCTTTGTGCATAGGCCTATACAGGTGTAATCAGGCTGTTGTTGGAGCTGAATTGAGAGGTGAGAAGCTCATTACCTAATGAGTATACCTGGACAATCTTTAGGCCTAGTGTATACATTCATACACACCACTACACCACTCAAACAGGTGTGTTTTTGCGTATAGGCCTATACAGGGGTAATCAGGCTGCTTGTGGTTGTTGGGACTGAATTAAGAGGTAGAAAGCTCATTACCTAATGAATAGACCTGGACAATCTTTAGTCCTAGTGTACAATGTAAAAAAAACATGACTGACCCAAACAGAACATTATAATGATTTTATAATTTTTCTTAGATATATTAACTGTAATACATCTGAAAAAAACAAGTAGTCTTTAGACATATACACAATTATCAACGTTAAATGAGACAATAAATGAACTATTTTACGAAACCAAAGCTCATTGATAATCCATTTGGATTAAGAGATTATAAACATCTACATCGAATCAGGCCCAACTAATTACGAGAGTCATATTCGCTAAGTGAATCTGACATCGCCCGCTGGAGTAACACGAACAGTGCATTTGTATGGCGTCGTATCCTGATATGCCCTAATATACTTTAATATATTCTGGTGTGTCCTTGAAGGAGATAGGTGGATCGCGTTTGCTGTTATATATATATATATATATATATATATATATAGTATATATATATATATATATATATTATATATATATATATATATGTATATATATATATATATTATATATATATATATATATATATATATATATATATATATATATACATATATATATATATATATATATATATATATATATAAGTATATATATTATATATATATATATATATATATATATATAGTGTGTGCTTAAAAAATCACAGTAGATGCACGTGACTTTATAATTAAGCAAACACACAGGAAAATGATAGTCAGAAATCCAAGCGCTTTCGTCTTTACTAAGACATTTGTCAAGGAGTGAATGAAATACAATTGGAGAGAAAGGTCTCAGGTACACCAACAAGATCAAGAATACCAGATGGTTAATTGTCAAAAGAGTAAAAATTAAAAGAGATAATCTAGGATTATCGGATATCACATGGTTACAAACCTAAACAGATTTGACCTAACCTAAATTACAAAGTATCCATACAGTCCAAAACATGTAAAAACTGAATATATTAATTTTGTTGCTTATATTTATCTACAACTTTTTTCATTACGAAAGCATTCAAGTTTTAATAAACCAAGACTTAAATTAGAACATTTCTTGTTGTGTACCTGAGACCTTTCTCTCCAATTGTATTTCATTAGCTCCTTGACAATGTCTTAGTAAAGACGAAAGTGCTTGGATTTCTGACTATCATTTTCCTGTGGTATTCACTTATATATATATATATATATATATATATATATATATATATATATATATATATATAATATATATATATATATATATATACATAAACTTTTTATCACATCACCGAGATTTCGTATACATGCATTAAGCTACCAAACGTACCTTTAATTCCCCAATTCGCTCTACCTCGGAATTGATATATTTTCATATACGTATGTTGACCGAAGGGGAATTTTTCTAGTTGATAATAATTTCGTCCTCTCGCGGGGATTCGAACCAGCTCACAGAGGAGAAATCAGGACTTCAGTTACATTTTACTGACATGTGCAATCGGATACTAAAGGACATTTGTACCTTAATGCATATGAGTCATAACACATTACCGTGATTCATATACATACATCGAGCTACAAATATCCTTTAATATCTAATTTCACGCTTACCTCGGAACCTTCGGAATATATTTTCATATACGTTCAACTGAAGGGGAATTTTTTAGTCGATAAGAGATTTGTCGGCTCATGGGCGCGAGCCGACAAAATCTCTTATCGACTTAAAAATTCCCCTTCTGTTAAACGTATATGAAAATATATTAATTCCGAGGTAGAGCGAATTAGATATTAAAGGGCATTTGTAGCTCAATGTATGTTAATGCATATATATATATATATATATATATATATATATATATATATATATATATATATATATATATATAAATATATATATATATATATATATATAATATATATATATATATATATATATATATTAAGTTGATAACTATAAAGCTTAAGTTCCAGCTGTTTAACCGCAAGATAATTGCCATGGTCAATGCTCTCTATTCAACAGGACTTCCTTCAAAGCCACGTTCAATGTTGATTGGCTAACCAGGATGTGTAAGTGCGTCCAAGTGATGGAAAGATTCCATGTCGGTAGGTGAGTACAAATCCTTTTAGCTTTGTATGTGGTATATATGATAGAGGGGAGGCAGGAAAGACTAAGAATCATAGTTTATTATGGTACGGGAGCCTGCGTCTGTCCGTTATCAAAGGAAAAACTCATCGGCCATCATGCACTATCACGGCTGCGCGAATCGAGAAATTCAGGGACTTTTCTATCAATCCGTCGCTAAGCTCTGAAGTTGGGTCATTCCGGTCTGGAATTGGTCTCATTTCTAACGGGTCATCATTAACGAGGCCTCATTGTGAGCTGATGGTTTTTCTGGAATAGCTTGTTTCCGTTCCCCGCTTTCGTAAATAATTGTTTATTTTTAATTTATTTTTTTGGTTGTTGTTGTTTCGTCGAAGATATACACACATATATATATATATATATATATATATATATATATATATATATTATATAATATATATAAATATATATATATATATATATATATATCTATATATATATATATAATATATATATTATATAATATATATATAGATATAGATATATATAATAATATATTATATATTATAAATATATATATATATATATATATATATATATATATATATATAATATATATATATATATATATATATATAGATATATATATCTAGTGAAAGTAGACAGATGTTTTGGAAATCTCAATCTCAGTAGGAAAAGAAGAGCGTAGGTTAAGAGACACCACATTTTTATTGCGACGCGTTTCGTTGTTTCTTCATAACAACATTTTCAAGCCTAAAAGAGACATTAACATGTATTTTAATGGTAGTTACAAGAATATGTAATTATTGGCTGACAAAGCTGAGTAAAAGTAGCAACAATAAGATAATGGTTAAAATCTTTAAAATAAATTGCACCAGCATACTAAAAAAATAAATTATATAAGATCTTTAAAATAAAATTACAACGGTATACTAAAAACAGAATGGTGGGAGACAGAGATGGAAAGTTTACACTACAAATGAATGACTGAATGATTTATATTAAAAGCAAGGGATAAGATGAATTGTCAAGGTTAAGATCTGGTTTCCTTAAAAATATTTCTATTGACTCAGAGATTCTCAATAATGACTCTTCTCTAAAAGTACCAAGCACACTAAAATTTTCCAATCTTCTACCTGTATTACATTCCTCTACGTGCTGTAAAATCGGTGATCTGGTTGGCTTGGCCAGCAAGCAACCAGTACGAGGAGAAAATGCCATAATGTTCGGAAGATCTTGTCTCCGGACCGACCGTTTTGACTGGCCCAATATAGGTGGCGCTACAGGCGTCACACTTGTAAATATAGGTGATGCCAGACAAAAGGTCTGAAGGTAGTTTATCTTTATGGTTTAACAACGCTTGGATAGTATGGTTGTTGGTAAATATTAACTTGGGGTTAATGTGGGGAAAACTATACTTAAACATATTTCTTAGTTCTCTTGTAACGTATTTAGAAAACAAGGATCACTTTATAAATGGAAATTTAAAATACATAGTTAGTTTTTATCAAACACTTGGTATATTTTTATTTTGCTATTTTTTATACTATGAGAAATACTTAGGAACTTTTTGATTTCTTTATATATTATGTTATTGGGATAGCCATTAATTTTGAAATAGTTTAACAGAAACTTTATTTCTGAGTCAAATGCCTGCCAAGAGCTGCAGAGAGAAAATGCTCTATGTATTAAAGTCTTAATGTTATTTATTTTGAAGTTAAAGAATGTAGCACTTTGGAAATTCATTCCAAGACCGGTAAAAGTAGACTTTCTAAAAATGCTAAAATTTAAGAGTGACTTATTGTTTGCGAGTAGTTTTTGTAATGCTTACATCTAAAAAAGTTAAGAATATTATTTTCTTCATGTTCCACGGTAAACTGAATACATGGGTGTTTACTATTTAAGTAATCATGGAACCGCTGTACGTGACTTAAATGCCTGAAAACCAAAAATGTGTCGTCAACATACCTGTGATAAACAATTGGTTTAAACTCAAGGGGACAATCATCAAGCCATCGTTTTTCATGAAAACAAAGAAATATGTTGGCCATTGGGGCTGAAAGTGGAGATCCCCATTGCGAAACCTTCAAATTGTTTTTGTAGTGCAAATTATTGAAATTAAAAAAAAGTGATTATCGTTTATGCATAAGTTAAGAAGAGTTTTAAAAGCATTTCTTGAAATATTTCTCACCTGTTGTTCAGTGTATTATTAAAATAGAGTTTAAAACTATATCAATCGTTTCCTTGATAGGAACGTTTGTGAAAAGGGAGGTGATGTCAAAGCTTGCTAGCACCGCACCTTCGGCTATTTCATAAGAATTGATGATGTTCTTGAACCATACATACGTATTTTTTAATGTATACTGATTTTCTGTCAAAGGCTGTAGAAAAACTTATTAAAAATTTCGCTAGTTTGTAGGATGGTGGGCTTTAAAAGGCAAGGCAGACAGAATGGGTCTTAATGGTATTCCACTTTTATGAACTTTTGGTAGTCCGTACAATATTGATGGTGAACTCCCACTTACAACAACTTGTTATATTCTTCTTCACTGATCGAATTATTCTTTCTGAGCTTTCTTAGTTGGTAATTGATCTTGTCTTCTGTATTCAAGTTTGTTTTATATATATCTTCTTGAGGACACTTCATAAATTTTGAACTGTCAGAGAGAACAGTTTCCATCTTTTCAACATAATCGGCTCTGTTTAATATGACAATGCCGTTACCCTTATCGGGCCTAGATATCACAATGTTTTTATTTATTTTCAATTTCTTAAGTATATCCATATCCCTAGTGGAAATTGTGTTAAATGAATAACGAAAAAACTTGGGAATTTTAGTGATAATGCTTCTTACATTATTCACGCACTCCCTAAAATTCTCTTTTATAGATGGGTTGTTGCCTCAGTCGGTAGAGCAAGTGTTCGAAGTACAGCAAAATGGACTTCTTGGGGTACTTGAAACAAAGGGAGGCAGAAGTTCATCCTAGTGATAACAGAAACTTTTCTCTGCTGTTGAGTACATAGTTGGAGTAATTGTGAATGCACTTGTCCTCGTTGTTACGGTTTAGGTCGAATGATCCTCCCCAGTTGACAAACTTCCTTCTGTGAACACTTGTTACGTGTTCATTATACCTCAGGATGGAGTTTTGAATAACATTTTTCACATGAGTGAAATCAAGATTGCTAAGAGCATTCCTGACCCTGTCCTCAATGGCGGCCGATGTCCTGCTTCAGTTGGGCAGACAGTCTCCGTTTGTGGTCGATTTCTTGCAATAAAAGAGTGTGTTGGCAATCCTCATAAGCGGGCGATGGATGGAGGGTTCATTCTATACACTTTAAATCTTAAAAATTTCGGCATAATATTCTGTGAAAAGCATCTTTTCAGAAAGTCCACGTCCAATGAAGCCTTTGACTCTTGCTTTGCCAGCTTTTCCCATTTCCGTACGTCTCTGGTAGTCTGGGCATCATATCTTCTTCGGATTACAGTGAAAGTAGACAGATGTTTTGGAATCTCAATATCAGTAGGAAAAGAAGAGCGTAGGTTAAGAGACACCACATTTTTATTGCGACGCGTTTCGTTGTTTCTTCATAACAACATTTTTAAGCCTAAAAGAGACATTACAGTATTTTAATGGTAGTTACAAGAATATGTAATTATTGGCTGACAAAGCTGAGTAAAAGTAGCAACAATAAGATAATGGTTAAAATCTTTAAAATAAATTGCACCAGCATACTAAAAAAATAAATTATATAAGATCTTTAAAATAAATTACAACGGTATACTAAAAACAGAATGGTGGGAGACAGAGATGGAAAGTTTACACTACAAATGAATGACTGAATGATGTATATTAAAAGCAAGGGATAAGATGAATTGTCAACAAGGTTAAGATCTGGTTTCCTTAAAAATATTTCTATTGACTCAGAGATTCTCAATAATGACTCTTCTCTAAAAGTACCAAGCACACTAAAATTTTCCAATCTTCTACGTGCTGTAAAATCGGTGATCTGGTTGGCTTGGCCAGCAAGCAACCAGTACGAGGAGAAATGCCTATGAATGTTCGGAAGATCTTGTCCGGACCGACCGTTTTGACTGGCCAATATAGGTGGCGCTACAGGCGTCACACTTGTAAATATAGGTGATGCCAGACAAAAGGTCTGAAGGTAGTTTATCTTTATGGTTTAACAACGCTTGGATAGTATGGTTGTTGGTAAATATTAACTTGGGGTTAATGTGGGGAAAACTATACTTAAAACATATTTCTTAGTTCTCTTGTAACGTATTTAGAACAAGGATCACTTATAAATGGAAATTTAAAATACATAGTTAGTTTATCAACACTTGGTATATTTATTTTGCTATTTATACTAAGAGAAATATTTAGGAACTTTTTGATTTCTTATATATTATGTTATTGGGATAGCCATTTTTGAAAAAATGATAGTTTAACAGAAACTTTATTGTTTCTGAGTCAAATGCCTGCCAAGAGCTGCAGAGAGAAAATGCTCTATGTATTAAAGTCTTAATGTTATTTATTTTGAAGTTAAAGAATGTAGCACTTTGGAAATTCATTCCAAGACCGGTAAAAGTAGACTTTCTAAAAATGCTAAAATTTAAGAGTGACTTATTGTTTGCGGTAGTTTTTGTAATGCTTACATCTAAAAAGTTAAAGAATATTATTTTCTTCATGTTTCACGGTAAAACTGAATACTTTCTGAAAAAGATGCTTTTCACAAGAATATTATGCCGAAATTTTTAAGATTTAAAGTGTATAGAATGAACCTCATCCAATCGCCCGCTTATGAGGATTGCCAACACACTCTCTTATTGCAAGAAATCGACCACAAACGGAGACTGTCTGCCCAACTGAAAGCAGGACATCGGCGCCATTGAGGACAGGGTCAGGAATGCTCTTAGCAATCTTGATTTCACTCATGTGAAAAATGTTATTCAAAACTCCATCCAGCATTACAAAAACTACCGCAAACAATAAGTCACTCTTTTAAATTTTAGCATTTTTTAGAAAGTCTACTCTTTTACCGGTCTTGGAATGAATTTCCAAAGTGCTACACTTCTTAACTTCAAAATAAATAACATTAAGACTTTAATACATAGAGCATTTTCTCTCTGCAGCTCTTGGCAGGCATTTGACTCAGAAATAAAGTTTCTGTTAAACTATTTCAAAATTAATGGCTATCCCAATAACATAATATATAAAGAAATCAAAAAGTTCCTAAATATTTCTCTTAGTATAAATAGCAAAATAAATATACCAAGTGTTGATAAACTAACTATGTATTTTAAATTTCCATTTATAAGTGATCCTTGTTCTAAATACGTACAAGAGAACTAAGAAAATATGTTTAAGTATAGTTTTCCCACATTAACCCCAAGTTAATATTTACCAACAACCATACTATCCAAGCGTTGTTAAACCATAAAGATAAACTACCTTCAGACCTTTTGTCTGGCATCACCTATATTTACAAGTGTGACGCCTGTAGCGCCACCTATATTGGCCAGTCAAAACGGTCGGTCCGGACAAGATCTTCCGAACATTATGGCATTTCTCCTCGTACTGGTTGCTTGCTGGCCAAGCCAACCAGATCACCGATTTTACAGCACGTAGAAAGATTGGAAATTTTAGTGTGCTTGGTACTTTTAGAGAAGAGTCATTATTGAGAATCTCTGAGTCAATAGAAATATTTTTAAGGAAACCAGATCTTAACCTTGACAATTCATCTTATCCCTTGCTTTTAATATAAATCATTCAGTCATTCATTTGTAGTGTAAACTTTCCATCTCTGTCTCCCACCATTCTGTTTTTAGTATACCGTTGTAATTTATTTTAAAGATCTTATATAATTTATTTTTTTTAGTATGCTGGTGCAATTTATTTTAAAGATTTTAACCATTATCTTATGTTGCTACTTTACTCAGCTTTGTCAGCCAATAATTACATATTCTTGTAACTACCATTAAAATACTGTAATGTCTCTTTTAGGCTTAAAAATGTTGTTATGAAGAAACAACGAAACGCGTCGCAATAAAAATGTGGTGTCTCTTAACCTACGCTCTTCTTTTCCTACTGAGATTGAGATTTCCAAAACATCTGTCTACTTTCACTGTAATCCGAAGAAGATATGATGCCCAGACTACCAGAGACGTACGGAAAATGGGGAAAAAAAAAAAGCTGGCAAAGCAAGAGTCAAAGGCTTCATTGGACGTGGGACTTTCTGAAAAGATGCTTTTCACAGAATATTATGCCGAAATTTTTAAGATTTAAATGTGTATAGAATGAACCTCATCCAATCGCCCGCTTATGAGGGATTGCCAACACACTCTTTATTGCAAGAAATCGACCACAAACGGAGACTGTCTGCCCAACTGAAGCAGGACATCGGCGCCATTGAGGACAGGGTCAGGAATGCTCTTTAGCAATCTTGATTTCACTCATGTGGAAAAATGTTATTCAAAACTCCATCCTGAGGTATAATGAACACGTAACAATTGTTCACAGAAGGAAGTTTGTCAACTGGGGAGGATCATTCGACCCTCTAAAACCGTAACAACGAGGACAAGTGCATTCACAATTACTCCAACTATGTACTCAACAGCAGAGAAAGTTTCTGTTATCACTAGGAATGAACTTCTGCCTCCCTTTGTTCAAGTACCCCAAGAAGTCCATTTTGCTGTACTTCGAACACTTGCTCTACCGACTGAGGCAACAACCCATCTATAAAAGAGAATTTAGGGAGTGCCCGTGAATAATGTAAGAAGCATTATCACTAAAATTCCCAATTCCCAAGTTTTTTCGTTATTCATTTAACACAATTTCCACTAGGGATATGGATATACTTAAGAAATTGAAAATAATAAAAACATTTGTTGATATCTAGGCCCGATAAGGGTAACGGCATTGTCATATTAAACAGAGCCGATATGTTGAAAAAGATGGAAACTGTTCTCTCTGACAGTTCAAAATTTATGAAGTGTCCTCAAGAAGATATATATAAAACAAACTTGAATACAGAAGACAAGATCAATTACCAAACTAAGAAAGCTCAGAAAGAATAATTCGATCAGTGAAGAAGAATATAACAAGTTGTTTGTAAGGGGGTGGGAGTTCACCATCAATATTGTACGGACTACCAAAAGTTCATAAAAGTTGGAATACCATTAAGACCATTCTGTCTGCCTTTAAAGCACCATCCTACAAACTAGCGAAATTTTTAATAAGTTTTCTACAGCCTTTGACAGAAAATCAGTATACATTAAAAAATACGTATGAGTTCAAGAACATCATCAATTCTTATGAAATAGCCGAAGGTGCGGTGCTAGCAAGCTTTGACATCACCTCCCTTTTCACAAACGTTTCCTATCAAGGAAAGGGGAAACGATTGATATAGTTTTTAAATCTCATATTTAATAACACTGAACAGGTGAGAAATATTTCAAGAAATGCTTTTTTAAAACTCTTCTTAACTTATGCGCATAAACGATAATCACTTTTTATTCAATAATTTGCACTACAAACAATTTGAAGGTTTCGCAATGGGATCTCCACTTTCAGCCCCAATGGCCAACATATTTTCTTTGTTTTCATGAAAAACGATGGCTTGATGATTGTCCCCTTGAGTTTAAACCAATTGTTTATCACAGGTATGTTGACGACACATTTTGGTTTTCAGGCATTTAAGTCACGTACAGCGGTTCCATGATTACTTAAATAGTAAACACCCATGTATTCAGTTTACCGTGGAACATGAAGAAAATAATATTCTTAACTTTTTAGAGTAAGCATTACAAAACTACCGCAAACAATAAGTCACTCTTAAATTTTAGCATTTTTAGTTTTTAGAAAGTCTACTTTAGCCGGTCTTGGAATGAATTTCCAAAGTGCTACATTCTTTAACTTCAAAATAAATAACATTAAGACTTTAATACATAGAGCATTTTCTCTCTGCAGCTCTTGGCAGGCATTTGACTCAGAAATAAAGTTTCTGTTAAACTATTTCAAAATTAATGGCTATCCCAATAAACATAATATATAAAGAAATCAAAAAGTTCCTAAATATTTCTCTTAGTATAAATAGCAAAATAAATATACCAAGTGTTTGATAAACTAACTATGTATTTTAAATTTTCCATTTATAAGTGATCCTTGTTCTAAATACGTTACAAGAGAACTAAGAAATATGTTTAAGTATAAGTTTTCCCCACATTAACCCCAAGTTAATATTTACCAACAAACCATACTATCCAAGCGTTGTTAAACCATAAGAATAAACTACCTTCAGACCTTTTGTCTGGCATCACCTATATTTACAAGTGTGACGCCTGTAGCGCCACCTATATTGGCCAGTCAAAACGGTCGGTCCGGACAAGATCTTCCGAACATTATGGCATTTCTCCTCGTACTGGTTGCTTGCTGGGCCAAGCCAACCAGATCACCGATTTTACAGCACGTAGAGGAAATGTAATACAGGTAGAAGATTGGAAAATTTTAGTGTGCTTGGTACTTTTAGAGAAGAGTCATTATTGAGAATCTCTGAGTCAATAGAAATATTTTTAAGGAAACCAGATACTTAACCTTGACAATTCCATCTTATCCCTTGCTTTTAATATAAATCATTCAGTCATTCATTTTGTAGTGTAAAACTTTCCATCTCTGTCTCCCACCATTCTGTTTTTAGTATACGGTTGTAATTTATTTTAAAGATCTTATATAATTTATTTTTTTAGTATGCTGGTGCAATTTATTTTAAAGATTTTAACCATTATCTTATTGTTGCTACTTTTACTCAGCTTTGTCAGCCAATAATTACATATTCTTGTAACTACCATTAAAATACTGTAATGTCTCTTTTAGGCTTAAAAATGTTGTTATGAAAGAAAACAACGAAACGCGTCGCAATAAAAATGTGGTGTCTCTTAACCTACGCTCTTCTTTTCCTACTGAGATTGAGATTTCCAAAACATCTGTCTTACTTTCACTGTAATCCGAAGAGATATGATGCCCAGACTACCAGAGACGTACGGAAATGGGAAAAGCTGGCAAAGCAAGAGTCAAAGGCTTCATTGGACGTGGACTTTCTGAAAAGATGCTTTTCACAGAATATTATGCCGAAATTTTTAAGATTTAAAGTGTATAGAATGAACCTCATCCAATCGCCCGCTTATGAGGATTGCCAACACACTCTTTTATTGCAAGAAATCGACCACAAACGGAGACTGTCTGCCCAACTGAAGCAGGACATCGGCGCCATTGAGGACAGGGTCAGGAATGCTCTTAGCAATCTTGATTTCACTCATGTGAAAAAATGTTATTCAAAACTCCATCCTGAGGTATAATGAACACGTAACAATTGTTCACAGAAGGAAGTTTGTCAACTGGGGAGGATCATTCGACCTAAACCGTAACAACGAGGAGAGGACAAGTGCATTCACAATTACTCCAACTATGTACTCAACAGCAGAGAAAAAAAGAAAATTTCTGTTATCACTAGGAATGAACTTCTGCCTCCCTTTGTTCAAGTACCCCAAGAAGTCCATTTTGCTGTACTTCGAACAACTTGCTCTACCGACTGAGGCAAACCAACCCATCTATAAAAGAGAATTTAGGGAGTGCGTGAATAATGTAAGAAGCATTATCACTAAAATTCCCAAGTTTTTTCGTATTCATTTAACACAATTTCCACTAGGGATATGGATATACTTAAGAAATTGAAAATAAATAAAAACATTGTGATATCTAGGCCCGATAAGGGTAACGGCATTGTCATATTAAACAGAGCCGATTATGTTGAAAAGATGGAAACTGTTCTCTCTGACAGTTCAAAATTTATGAAGTGTCCTCAAGAAGATATATATAAAACAAACTTGAATACAGAAGACAAGATCAATTACCAACTAAGAAAGCTCAGAAAGAAATAATTCGATCAGTGAAGAAGAATATAACCCAGTTGTTTGTAAGTGGGAGTTCACCATCAATATTGTACGGACTACCAAAAGTTCATAAAAGTGGAATACCATTAAGACCCCATTCTGTCTGCCTTTTAAAGCACCATCCTACAAACTAGCGAAATTTTTAATAAGTTTTCTACAAGCCTTTGACAGAAAATCAGTTATACATTAAAAAATACGTATGAGTTCAAGAACATCATCAATTCTTATGAAATAGCCGAAGGTGCGGTGCTAGCAAGCTTTGACATCACCTCCCTTTTCACAAACGTTCCTATCAAGGAAACGATTGATATAGTTTTAAAACTCTATTTATAATAACACTGAACAGGTGAGAAATATTTCAAGAAATGCTTTTTAAAAACTCTTCTTAACTTATGCATAAACGATAATCACTTTTTATTCAATAATTTGCACTACAAACAATTTGAAGGTTTCGCAATGGGATCTCCACTTTCAGCCCCAATGGCCAACATATTTCTTTGTTTTCATGAAAAACGATGGCTTGATGATTGTCCCCTTGAGTTTAAAACCAATTGTTTATCACAGGTATGTTGACGACACATTTTTGGTTTTCAGGCATTTAAGTCACGTTACAGCGGTTCCATGATTACTTAAATAGTAAACACCCATGTATTCAGTTTACCGTGGAACATGAAGAAAATAATATTCTTAACTTTTTAGATGTAAGCATTACAAAAACTACCGCAAACAATAAGTCACTCTTAAATTTTAGCATTTTTTAGAAGTCTACTTTTACCGGTCTTGGAATGAACTTTCCAAAGTGCTACATTCTTTAACTTCAAAATAAATACATTAGACTTTAATACATAGAGCATTTTCTCTCTGCAGCTCTTGGCAGGCATTTGACTCAGAAAATAAAGTTTTCTGTTAAACTATTTCAAAATTAATGGCTATCCCAATAACATAAATATAAAGAAATCAAAAAGTTCCTAAATATTTCTCTAGTATAAATAGCAAAATAATATACCAAGTGTGATAAACTAACTATGTATTTTAAATTTCCATTTATAAGTGATCCTTGTTCTAAATACGTTACAAGAGAACTAAGAAATATGTTTAAGTATAGTTTTCCCCACATTAACCCCAAGTTAATATTTACCAACAACCATACTATCCAAGCGTTGTTAAACCATAAAGATAAACTACCTTCAGACCTTTTGTCTGGCATCACCTATATTTACAAGTGTGACGCCTGTAGCGCCACCTAGATTGGCCAGTCAAAACGGTCGGTCCGGACAAGATCTTCCGAAACATTATGGCATTTCTCCTCGTACTGGTTG
>NC_087208.1:2738264-2787208 GCF_015104395.2 Macrobrachium nipponense | reverse complement strand
CTCTTTTAAATGTTCATTATTTTGCACCATTTACTGTAATATTTTCCTGCTTCCTTCAGTGTCAAGCTCTGAAATGGAAGTCAGTTGGACTCACAATCTGATAGCGTCTTGTCAAGCTTCGTACCATATTAGGAAATAAATAATTTTGAGATACAATGTACAGTATCACTGATGGCATTATTTTACGTATAGTATAGCCACTATATTTTAGTTTGATCAAATGATAAACTTAAGAAGTTCTATATTTTTGTTGTTATTTTTTTATTTCCATGTATGGTACTCTTTATCAAGAGGTGAATTTAGTTTCTGTGATTAGTGTAAGGAGGTGCTAAATTAAAGCTACCGTTTTACCCTAGGTCGTGTTATGCTATGCAGCTATGAGCTTGTCCTGACAATTTTTGTCTTGTGTTATGTATGTTTCACTAATTTCACTACTTCAGTATATCAGTCTACTGTAATTAAAGATTTTTCTTTGCTTTAAAGGTATGACTCTCTGCAATAGTGCTATAAAGAATTAATGTGTACACATTTTCATGTACAAATTGCCACACTTATGTTTACGTATATGTGCACATGACTGAAATGACTGTGCATACAAAAAGTCAGATTTCAAAACTTGTTAATGGTAATACGTACATACATAAAATTGTTTCCAGTTGGGAATGTAACTTGCCTTTAAGTTTAGACTATCAGTAAATGTGAAGCTGTGGATAGGAGTATGGTGGTGTTGAGAAACTTTTTCTATATGATGTTGATGTCCATTTATATTCGAAATTAAGCACAACACTTCTATGTGCTTCATTGTGCCTATAGCAAGGATACCTTCCACACGATGCTTAAAGCACATTACAGCAGAACTGCCAATCCAGTATTAGGTGTGATGTTGATTTTGTCTCTCAGTTAGGAGTCAAACATTTTAGTATGACTATGGAAAAATGCAGTTTTACTCCATAGGTTTATATAATTTGCAACAGTACTTTGAAGATAATCTGGTTATGTATATTTTACACGTTTGTGAGATACCTGCACTGTAGGGGTGTACCATATTTAGTGTTTCCTGTGCAGCACTGTGGGTGGTACACGTACGTACTACAGATTTTTTCAGCGTCCTTTTAGGGCCTAGAACAAAACCTTCATCCCAACCACATGAGTCTGGAACTGTAACTCATTGGTTTAGTTGTGATAATTTATTCAGTAATAATGTAAGATATTGAAAATTGCAAATACATTGCAGTACTTTTAGTCTGTTTCACAGTACCACTTGGGTGCTAGAAGTGTTATATATACTACTTTACTCTGCATTATATTTACCTACAATTTGTCGTAAAATATGTTGAGGAAGCTGTTGGGCTTATGGGGGAAAGAACTGAGTATGTTCATATTACTTGTTATTTTAGTGAAGATCTAATTGTCTCAGAAAAGAGAAGGGTTGTTAAGATATATTATTAGTTCATATAAGTAAAGTCTCTTTACTAGTGATTATAATCCTTTAAAGTTTAAACTATTGATGTATGATCCTTTTCATAGAATTGGTTCTATGATAGGAGGTAACATGTTAAAGTATTTACTTTTATTAACATACCATTGAGAACATCGATAAGATTCTAAAAAATTCTATCATGTTTTCAAATAGTTTTCTCAATATATATATATAGTACACATTTGAAAGCCCAATGACCATTTTACATACAATTGAAGCCAAATTGAAGAAATATTTGTATCCAGAAATTTCTAATGAGGGTTTAGATTACCTTGGTCATATAAATTGTGTAGCATTTTAGCACAGTGTAATAGATTCAAAAGAGTTTTTTCCGTCACTTATGTTAAAAAAAAAACTGCACTAATGTCTAGTCATTTTTATAATAAAGACTGTTATATGGTAGCAGTGTGCGTTGCTAATGTGTCCAGCTTAAAAGAAAGGGTTTTGCAAGGCTTTTTTGGGAAATTGGGTTTGTTACGTCTTTGAATAAAAGCGCAGGGTTGAATTTTCATATCAGCCATGGTGTTCATACTGGCTTTGAGTGTTGGGTAAGAGGGTTAAATAATATACACAGTATGTGCTTGTTTAAATGTGTCTAAATACATACGTAGTGCTGCTTCTTTAAAAGACCAAAGATTTTGATCAGGTTTTTCCATACTTACCCAAAGCAACTGTGAAATGATTTTCACCTGTAGTATGTACTGATAGCAAAAAATCATTTGCATTAAACCAAAGGGTCTAATTTAGTGGCTTTAGAATTAAGGATTATCCAGTACTGTACAGGAAAAAATGCCTTTATTTAAAGGGAAAGCACCATTGTACCAGGGAGTATCTTATGGAAAATTTATTCATCGTGTAAAGACATTTTCTTAATTTATTTTTTATTATCATGTCTATCATGTGGTGTCATCTCTAAGCCTAGCATCAGTCCCTGAACCCAAATGTATATACTATGAATTATATAAAATGGATAAGATTCCATTTTCTTTCAGTTGATTGTGGATTGTTCCATACAAAAGTCTTTGGATTTATAATAATAATGGTACAATGTAGTAGGCTCAGTAGATGTCGTCAAACCATACACCATTGATAAGCATTTTGTGCATAATGAGCTACCATACTTTCTTAAAGTTAGAGCATATAGTAGTCTGATCCTGTTTTATTGTGGATATCCATGTATAGTTCTTTTATACTTTTGAGTTTTTACTTTCATAAAAGGGACATACTGTATGAAGTTTATTTGTCTTAAAAAAGACATTTTTGTTTTTGGGGTGCTGTGCTAGTAATTCTGTTAATATCCTCAAAGGTAAGTGATTTATTTTTGGAATTTTACCACCAGCTTATAAAAAAACCTCAGGAGCTTTGGAAGCTACCAAAAAACTTGTGCTTTTTTTTCTTATTTTACTTAAAGAGGCAATAAAGATGATTTTTTATTTCCAGCCGACTGCCATTTGCTATTTGTCCCTTAGACGTGTTTAATAGAAAGTGTGATACTGTAATTACAATTTGAACAATATACTTTATATATGTCTACACAAGACCAGCCAGTGGGTCTTGGCCTTCCACACAACTTTTTATGTCTGCTTTGGTAAATGCAGGAGTGACAATGAACTTTGATAACTTCGAATATTTTTATAGGAGCGTAAATGGAGAAAACTTTTTAGATGCGTGGTTGTTAGCATAATGAAGAATGGACATTTTAAAATCTTACAGTTAGGCTTAAGTAAAGAAAATATCTTGTTAATTTTGAAGTAAGAACATCATGAATGGTTTGTAATTTTCCATTAAGCTTTTATGTCACTTTTAAGAGCTTGACTTATAGCAAGTTATGTGAAGTAAGCTTGTAAATTGATTACTAGCAGTTGTATGGATGTTATAATCCTAGGGTTGAACGAAACAAAAAACTAAGGAATGACTAATTTATTTCTGTTCATTGCTTTCTGCTCACTGATTTACATTATGTCAACAATTATTATGGTACCATTTAATGGGTTACAGATTATCTCTGAGTGCTGAAATGTCTATGCTGTAATTTTTATTCATTGTGGATGTTACAGACTAATTCAGATTATGTAAATTCTTATGGGATTAACTTTTTGTGCCTCATAACTTTATGGCTATGGTTTGATGTTTGCTGTAACCATATCAGGGCCTCAGCACAATGAAATTCCATGCTCTCATGAGTACGAAGTACTTGGCAGCTAAGTGATAATGTAGAGAAAAACTACGTATCAAACTACTTAATATATGCACATCCTTCATTGCCAGTTTTCAACAGAATGCAGTGTTGAATTAAAAAGCGCCATTTAAGAATGAATGGAATGTGCCTTTTGTTGTCATGTTGGCATAGTAACATACCGTTGTAGCATACCACCGAGGGCAAATTTGGGTACTTTAATAGAGTTTTACGTTGTTACCATTATTTGTTGGGTGTTGAATGATGTACGTATATTTTATATTATAAAGTTTAGTCCTAAAGATTGAGTTTTGTATGTATCCTTTGAAACTGGTGTCAACTCGGATGCTTGACGCCAGCTTTGAAATTTAGTTACTGTAATGAATGTCAGTGACTGGAGGAAAAATAGTTTTATGAAAAAAAGTGGAATTAAAAGTCAAATTATTTGGACAAAAGACTAGTCCCATGTGAACATTGCCAAAAATATGGACAGACTGCACTGAAAAGGCGCCACAATTACCCTAAAAGGGCTTACTGTGGTTCAGATGAATACTCAATTACAGGCAGTCCCCAGGTTACGACGGCTTCGGCTTTCGATGTTCCGAGGTTAAGGCGCTTCTCAATTATATTCATCAGATATTATTTCCAGGGTTACGACACCTACAACGCTCATCAGGCAGATGAAATATGACACCAAAAATGCAAAATAGTCAATATTTGAAGGTTATTTTGATGAAAAATGCAATAAGAATGCAGTTTACATAGTTTTCAATGCACCCAAAGCATTAAAAGTAAGGTTTTCTTAGGATTTTTTATGATGTTCCGGCTTACGACGATTTTCGGAACCCCCGTCGTAACCCGGGGACTGCCCGTATATGGATTACTGTACCGTAATATTTGTAATAAATGTGCAATACAGAACTGAAAATGCTGGAGTACGTGACAGGAATGATTAACTGAGAAGCAAAATTAGAGGTAAAAGAGAGAGGTGGCAAAGAGCCATCATGGAAAGCCAACGAACTGTAAGTGGCCCCATCCCCCCAAAACAAATAAAAGCGCCTCATTGGCGTGGTTGGTATGGTGTTTGCTTTCCACCTCGGTGGTCGCGGGTTCGATTCTCGGCCATTCCATTGAGGAGTGAGAGATGTGTATTTCTGGTGATAGAAATTCACTCTCGACGTGGTTCGGAAGTCACGTAAAGCCGGTGGTCCCGTTGCTGAATAACCACTGGTTCCATGCAACGTAAAAACACCATACAAAAAAAACAAATAAGTAAGACAAAATAATAAGTCAGGAGTTAATGAAAAAAAAAGTTTTGACTCAAAAGTAAACTTACTTAGATCTCAGCCTTTGGCTAAAATCATAATTGATGACCTGACTTCATGTGCACACCAATTATTTTTCCCGTTTTGAAATCAGCAATACATAAATTTGTTTTTAAATGGAAAAATTTTCAAGCCTACTGATCTCCATTGCGGGGTAGTGCCGTCAGTGCACCTCATAGACATTACTTGAGATTCTTTGCAGCTTCCCTAAGGTCCCTAGCTGCAACCTCTTTCATTCCTTTTACTGTAACTCCTTCCTTTTACTGTAACTCTATTCATATTCTCTCTATGCCATCTTGCCATCCATCCTCTCCTAACAATTACTTCATGATGCAACTGAGGTTTTCCTCCTTCTTACACCTTTCAAACCTACCTGCTCTCAATTTCCTTTTCAGCATTGAATGACTTCATAGGTGCCAGTAATTGGCCTTTGGCCTAACCACTATACTCCACTCTAATTCTCTCGGAAGCAAGTGCCAGAAAAAAAAAATTCTGGAATGGTCACACAGCCTAAACATGCAGTGGTAGAGAGAGAGAGAGACCCGTGCAAATAATTGTTTCCGCACCGGTGCTCTGTTTTATGCAGAGTGAATTAAACTCATGGCTGTTTCGCCGTTGCTGGTGACATTAATTAAAATAGCCATCACACTCTGCCTTCCTCTTTTTTTCATTACGTTTGCGTGCCTGTCCCGCTCTGTAACAATATATATCTATATGTATGGAGTCTACAAAGCATTGTAAAACTGGGGACAGAAAGAGTTGTGTGTTGGGGAATTCGTAGAATCTTTCGCCTTTTGATGGTACACTTTAGTTTGGGAAGGAAATTGTTTCATTCCACTCTCGTGATGTATTACTTTTCTGGTTAGTTCATTCACGTTTTAATACTAGAAAATGTTGAAAATTGAGGCAAAAATGAAGCCAGTATTGAGGGTACAGAAATCATTAATATTCTACTTAAGTAAAAAAGGAACTTAACAGTGCAATTCAAATTCACCTTCGAACATGTTAACATATTACACACTATGATTCACACTTCCATACGAGAGAGAGAGAGAGAGAGAGAGAAATATACCCTTCAGGGATGCTGGTGACACTGAGACAGGGAAGAGAGGAATAAAAGTGATAACATACCAACAAAGACAAACGAATAAAAATAATATTTACAGCTCACTGTAACTGCAGGAAGTAAACAAAATGAGTGCCATCAAGCAAAAAAGATGGCCCCAGAGATATTGCAGGACGCAGCGCACTACAAATAAAAAGCGACAAAAACCGGATGATGAAAAGTATACCCATAAAAAAGTACGATTTATTGAACCTCAGAGAAACATTGCGTTTTGCTGTGGGTTTTTTTTTTTTTTTTTTTTTTTTTGTATGAATTTGGGTATAGACTGAATGAGCTAGAAAGATAAAAAAAAAGCCAGTAGGGGGTTAGTGCCATCAGTGGACCTCCCGTGTTACACTGTAGGCATTACTTAAGGTTCCTTAGGACCCTTTGAATATTTCGTAAAATATTTAGTAAGATACTTTGTAAAATATTCTACTTAACACATTTCGTAAAATACTTCATAAATTATTTCTTACATCGTAAAATACTCAGCAAAATATTTTTGTAAACTATTTCGTAAAACACTTCGTAAAATATTTCTTAAAATACTTCTTGGAATACCTCGTAATATATTTTTTAAAATACTTCTTAAAATACATTGTAAAATACTTCTGAAAATACACTGTAAAATACTTTGTAAAACAATTCTTAAAATACTTCGTAAAATACTTCTTTAAATACACTGTAAAATACTTGGTAAAATATTTCTTAAAATACTGAAAATACTTCGTAAAATATTTCTTAAAATACATTGCAAAATATTTTGTAAAATACTTCGTAAAATATTTCTTAAAATACATTGCAAAATATTTTGTAAAATACTTCGTAAAATATTTCTTAACATACTTCTTAACATATTCTGTAAAATTCTTTGTAAAATACTTCGTAAGATATTTTGTAAAATATTTCATAAAACATTTCGTAAAACACTGTAAAATATTTCCTAACATTGTTCATAAAATACTTTGTAAAATACTTCATAAGATATTTTGTAAAATACTGCGTGAAATCTTTTGTAAAATACTTCATAAAATATTTTGTAAAATATTTTGTAAAATAATTCGTAAAATACTAAAGTGAAGGCAGCTCGGGACAGGAAAGGACGTCCGAGAGGAAGCTTTTGGAGAAGGAACCATTATAGTATTGCTCAGACGAAGGATGCTGCGTCTTCGAGACTCTGAGAGCCGAGATTCAAAGATTTTGCGAGCGCTTCAGTGGCGTGGTTGGTATGGTCTTGGCTCGCCGCCTCGGTGGCCGCGAGTTCTATTCTCGGACATTCCATTGAGGGGTCAGAGATGTGGTTCGGAAGTCACGTAAAGCCGTTGGTCCCGTTTCTGAATAACCACTGGTTCCATGCAATTTAAAAACACCATACAAACAAACAAAGATTTTGCGGGTGAAATGAATAAACACACACACACTCTCTCTCTCTCTTTCTCACAAAGTAAATCCACGTCATGTTGAACCGAAGCCAGGGCCACGAGGAACCTCCGAACGCAGATGACCAAATCCCTCTAGGGGGGGTTTAAAATTTACTTTCGAGATGACCCCGAC
Organism: Macrobrachium nipponense; assembly: GCF_015104395.2. Lineage (NCBI taxonomy): Eukaryota > Metazoa > Arthropoda > Malacostraca > Decapoda > Palaemonidae > Macrobrachium > Macrobrachium nipponense. The sequence continues at coordinate 2,779,565 of NC_087208.1, read as the reverse complement.
CCCCTTTGGTCGTGGGTGGGGGGAGGGGGCAGGAGGAACCGCCCAAAAAATGAACAGGACAGAGAGAGAGAGAGAGAGAGAGAGAGAGAGAGAGAGAGATAGAGAGAGAGAGGCGATGCTAGCCTATATAGGGAATCGTCTGGGGAGAGAGATGTCATCTTTGAAGGAAGACCTCGAGATTGCTGGGCCGTTGGAGAAAGTTACGTCTCAGCGCTGAAGAAGAAGAAGAAGAGGAAGAAGTGAAAGGTCCTCTACTTTATACAGAAAAAAGGAATATTAAATGCAATGTTTACAAAGCCCACAAATACTTAGAAACAATCAACAGAATGATTGGTACCCATACCTTTTCGCTCTACAGATATTTCCTGTCGTAAGCAGAACTATCTGGAGGTGTCAGTTTACAAAATAAGTGAATTAGTTTATTACAAAAACAGGGAAAAACATATCAAAATGTATTCGCTAATGACTTTCCCGGGAATAGGTAGAAAGTCCTCAAAACCGTGGATTAGGAACTTCAATACACTTTTAAAATCTGTTTGTTAATTTCTTAATTGATTTTTTTTTACATAATTCAGATCTCTTCTTTCTGCATTTCCCTTTACCTCCTGTTACTTCTACCTAATGAACACCATAACATTCTTTGGAGGTTTGAACTTCAAGTCAGCGACTCCTGTGGAGGGCTTGTTCCCTATGTATAGATTCGTTTCCCCGAATGAATAATAATAATAATAATAATAATAATAATAATAATAATAATAATAATAATAATAACAATAATAATAATAATAAGTGGTACAAGCACCAACCTGGAGTGATAGAAAACGATCAGGCAAAGATCCTCTGGGACTATGGTATCAGAACAGATAGGGTGATACGTGCAAACAGACCAGACGTGACTTTGATTGACAAAATCAAGAAGAAAGTATCACTCACTGATGTCGCAATACCATGGGACACCAGAGTTGAAGAGAAAGAAAGGGAAAAAATGGATAAGTATCAAGACCTGAAAATGGAAATAAGAATGATATGGGATATGCCAGTGGAAATTGTACCCATAATCATAGGAACACTAGGCACGATCCCAAGATCCCTGAAAAGGAATCTAGAAAAACTAGAGGCTGAAGTAGCTCCAGGACTCATGCAGGAGAGTGTGATCCTAGAAACGGCGCACATAGTAAGAAAAGTGATGGACTCCTAAGGAGGCAAGATGCAACCCGGAACCTCACACTATAGGCTAAATACCAACCAGTCGAATTGGAGGACTGTGATAGAAAAAAAATAATGATAATGATAATAACTGGGGAAAACTCTCCGTCACGAGAGTTCATGAAATGTTTCAAAGGGTCCACAATAAAATAATTGTTAAAAACTCGCGTCAAGTTTTCTAAAAAGCTTTCGAACCCTTCTCTGGGTTCATCTTCATTCCAAGATGAACTCAGAGGAGGGTTCGAAAGCTTTTAAAAAATTATTTGGGGCCCTATAGAATAATAATAATAATAATAATAATAATAATAATAATAATAATAATAATAATAATAATAATAATAATACGAAAGCAGTTAGTTAATGGAGTGCTTACGAGAACACTGAATGTTGAATACCCGTCCAGTTTCAATTTACATAAAACACACACACACACACGCCTATGACCCAACCTGTTGAGGAAGGAAGGAAGGAAAATCTTAATATTTAAGAGGTAAACTATGCTTCCATGTTCCTTTACAAGTTAGAAATTAAAATATGAAAAAAAAAAAAATCTCTAAAGTTTGGAACAAGGCAATCTCCTGAATTTCTCGAGACGAGAGTGAAAGTATTCGAAAGTATACATAGAGAAGTGTAGAAAGTATGCCTGTAATGCAGGTAAGCTCTCAGAATATCAAGGTTGGAGAGAGAGAGAGAGAGAGAGAGAGAGAGAGAGAGAGAGAGAGAGAGAGAGAGAGAGAGAGATCTGGTCTGGTCAATATTTTTTTTCAGACAGAGCAAACTAGATACCCGAATTGATAGCCGATCGTTAAACAGATTGCTAGTGCAGCTTTCTTTTAATTGCTGCTTGCAATGTCACCCCATTTGTATCAACAAGGTATACATATATGTACGTGCTTGCATTCAGGCAAATACTACAATATTCCTGCTCAAAAATTGCACGAAAAACGTACGAGCTGGCGTAAGGGACTTCAGGTTTAGCAAGGCTCAGTTTCCCTGCGGTTCTTTTCGCCTGTCCTCACCCCCCTAACCCCCGCCCCTAACCCCCGCCTCTCTCCTTCTTCCTCTCCTCGTCTCTCTCTCTCTCTCTCTCTCTCTCTAAGCCATTTCCCTCATTTTCTCTCACCCGTTTTTAAGTTTTGCTTCCATTCTGCTCGGACACTTAATCATGACGAATGGCAGGCAAGGATATTGCACTTTTAAAAAGATGAGAGGAATTATTTTTTCGTGATACGATGGACACTGTCTAATATTTTTCTATTCTACGGAATAGCTTGTCGTTTTCATGATATTAACGAGATTAGAGAGAGAGAGAGAGAGAGAGAGAGAGAGAGAGAGAGAGAGAGAGAGAGAGAGAGAGGTCAGACCGTCAGACGCTAAATGTCTCGACTAAAAGACAGAACGAATAGCTTTTGAAGTCGTCGCAACCACTTAGTCTCTCTCTCTCTCTCTCTCTCTCTCTCTCTCTCTCTTTGGGACAATTTGTCCGCCGTGACGATCAAAGGCTTCAGAGTCGGCCAGGAGTCGGCTAGCTGAGTCCATGACTCGTAAAAAAAAAAAAAAAAAAAAAAAAAAAAAAAAAAAAAAATAAAAAAAAAAAAAAAAAAAAAAAAAAAAACTCAAGGAAATGGAATATGACAGGAGAAACGGGAATGAGGTTAGGAAGTAGGAATGGCCTCGCTCGGGAAATCATTCCGACAGGAATTCTGACTTCTTGTGGTTGGGGGAGGGGTGGAGGAGGCGGGTTCATGGGGGGAGAGGTTATGTAACCCTGTAACATAGGCACATACATACGTACATACATTCGAAGCCACGTAAATAATTAGCTCTATCCTGCGAACTCCAACAATTGATCTAACATTCGGCTTACATGACGTCACGTCACAACCCCCCCCCCCACACATAAACCTCCAGTTAATGCAAGGTTACGTTAACCTGCAGTGCGTGCGCGCACGTACACACATATGCGCATATATATCAATACGTTTAAAGCCACGCAAATGCGTAGCTTCGTCCCGCTCAACACCCAAGCGACCAAACGCTAGGCTCATATGACGTCACGTCACCCTCGCAAAAAATAATAACAACAACAAGTCCTCAGTTATTTCGTTACGGAATCGCCGTTATTTTTTTTTTTTAATTTTAAATCCGAGCGCAACAATGCCCTATCGTTCTAATTAGACACCAAAGCATGCCATCGCCGACAAAAGTCGGGAACGAAAGTTTAATTAAACCATTTTCCCCACAGATCTTTCAGAAGACTCTTTCTGACCCTCGCGAATAATTGGGTTGCATCAAACGCTTCCGTTTCTTCTTCTTCTTCTCTCTGTCGTCTTCTTCTTCTTCTTCTTCTTCTTGTTGCGCGTTCCGCCGCGAGATGGCACTGCTGTACTGCTGGTCTTCCTCCCTCCCCTTGATTCTTTGTCTCTCGTGCTTTTATTTTCTTTAATTTCATACGTTTCTCGGCAACGTAGCGTTTCCGAGTGTGTCTTAGATAAAAGAGATATCATTAAACGATTGCTGACTAATGGGATATAACCTATATCAATCGTTTACTCATAGTTATCGGACGCGATAATCTCTTGTTTTTGATAAACGCGTTGAAGTGACTCGGATGAAAATCCAGCATCAAGCTTCTTTTAAGATATGTACGGTCTGTAATGTTCTCAGGAGTGGTGAGAGGTGTGTTTGGGAGTGGGGGAGGTGGGGGAAGGGGTGATAAAACCGAAATTTGGCCCAAAAATATCATTGTGCTTTGGACACTAACGGTCTATAAGTCAGGTTAGGTAATGGGGTGATATCTTTTACCTTAGAACTTAAGGAAATTCTCTCTCGTACGGGATTGTATGGATTCAATTTTGGCAAAATGTGTATGGGAGATGCTCTCTCTCTCTCTCTCTCTCTCTCTCTCTCTCTCTCTCTCTCCTCCACACACACACACACACACACACACACACACACACACACGTTGCGAATATACGTTATTTAAATATGAGAGAGAGAGAGTGACAAAGGGAAATACGCAACAATAAGAATAGGTTTCATAGAGAGGGATTATTATTCCCATCATTTATTCCTTCTCTTAGGGATTAGGACCCCATTAATCCACGGGGATTTACGCCATTTATTTACATTATTAATCCACATAGCAAACTCTCCCTACAGCGAATGTTTGCCTAGGAAACCAACCACTCATTTTCTTTTTAATCAGTAGAGGTATTTTCATCTTCATTTCAATCCTCCTCTTCGGGATTTGGATTTATACAAATCCATGGAGATTCATTACAGTTTTTTTTAGTAAGTAATCTCTCATTAATCTCCCAGTAATCTCCCAGTCCCCGGCTCACTGAGGCCACGGCGGCTTCGTCAAGGGGATTAGCTACCTGTCCACAGGTAATTAAGATCGAGGATAAGCCTGACCCCGCATATACGTCACATCACACTTAATGTCGCTCAAGCAAAAGTGGTTTTATTGTTTGAATATTAACATCTGGGTCGACTTATGTAAAAAAAAAAAAAAAAAATGTTCGAGATGTGTCTGCGATAAATTGCCGACGTGCTGGTGACATGTTTACTGGACTGAGAGTTCGTATGAAGCCCTATAGTTAGTAAGTGTGCAATAAGTTGACAACAAGTTGATGACTTTTTCCTACATTCATAGTTTGTATGAAGTTCAGGTTAATTCTGCAAAGCACTGCATTTGCATTGCTTCGCTGAATACAGCACCAATAGCCAAAATGCAGCTGTAGCCTGAAACAGGTAAAAAAAAAAAAAATGCACCCAAGTTTCTTCGGAGCAATCGAGTTTTCTGTGCAGTGCATATAAAACTGTACGTGCCGTGGCCCATGACTTAAAGTAGAATAAAACCTACTGAGGCTAGAGGGCTGCAATTAGGCACGTTTGATGATTGGAGGGTGGATGATCAACATACCAATTTGCAGCCCTCTAGCCTCATTCGTTTTGAAGATCTGAGGGCGGACAGACAAAGCCATCTCAATAGATTTCTTTGACAGACAACTAAAAAGTAATTGAATTAAGGTACTGGTTACCCCGTCAGTCGTCGAGTTGCATAGAATATGTTTGTGATGCGTGTATAAGTGGCCAACGTTTTGATGACACATCTCACTACATTAAGACCTCGTATGATACCCTGGTTAGGACTACGAACAAATAAGTATAGACTAGTTAGACGGACATAACAGATAGCTAGATACCCAGGTAGATCTACAGGCAACTCAGACAACCTAATAGGCAGGACGCCACTCGATCTAGGACGCTCTACACTGAAAGGAAATTCCTTAACCCAGACGAGATGCAACACAAAAACATTTTGGAATTCACGACGTGATAAAGAATGTACGAGAGACATGTCCTGATGCGGATCGAGTCGAATAAATAAACAAACAAACAAATAAATAAACAAACAAATAAATATATAGATTTATATAGATTTTGGACACAACAGAAACAGCTTCCGGAGATCCGAATTTATTGCTGCTCGTTACGTAGATGGCTGATGCAGATTTCTTTTAATTGATCCCCTGGAATGTTGATTCCATTTTGCACGTATGTATGTATGTATGTATGTATGTATGTATGTATGTATGTATGTATGTATGTACGCATTCTCAGCTAACCAGCTATCAACGTTGATAACCATACTTATTCCATTTTATTTATGTTCCCGAATCATCCCTTCTGTCTTATCTATTATTATTATTCACGTTTTCTTCTAACTTTCATTCCCAACTTTCACTTCAACTTTCATTGCAACTTTCATTTCCTTTCTCGCCCGGGAGAGAGAAACGCCAAATGAAGACGAATGAGCGAGAGAGAGAGAGAGAGAGAGAGAGAGAGAGAGAGAGAGAGAGTGGATGACGTAAATACATCAAAATATTTCTTTATACATATTATATATATATCTATATATATATATATATATATATATATATATATATATATATATATATATATATATATATATTAGAATGGATGTCGTTTCATGCTATGAAGGACATTAGGGCCTGATTGTCAGAGAGAGAGAGAGAGAGAGAGAGAGAGAGAGAGAGAGAGAGAGAGAGAGAGAGCATTTAAAAAGTGGCATGAATCTATTTATATGAAATACCATGAGAGAGAGAGAGAGAGAGAGAGAGAGAGAAATAAGTGAATAAATGATAAAATAAACATGTAAAAATCTAAATAAAATATGAAAGTACAAGGTGAATTGTTTAATATACGAGCAAATAACACTCATTCACAACAAACTTGTGCCATACCTGAATCAGTCCTGTCCTGTACTGCCTCTCTGTACGAATATACCACCATTTTTTTCTTTTATTTTTGGACGGAAAGAATTATACTCTCTTTCCAACTACGAATATCGATGGGTAAATGGGACTTTGTTTTTCTTCTAGGAGAAAAATGTACCCATATAACACGAGTAAGCTACGGCTGATGGGAATACTTTTACAATGTTTTTTTATGGGGAAAGTTTTATTTTTTTTTCAGAGGCTTCTAAAGAATTATGGTTTGCCGAGAAAGTTTGTTATAAGTTTGGCCTATTTCCGGGACGAGGATACGTTGTACTGACGCGTAATTATTGCCTAGCAAGAATAAGTTTTTTTTTTTTATTTCTTAATGATTTTGTGATATGTAAGATGATAAAGCAACAGGCGATGATGGAATAGCAGCAGAGATGTTGGTAGCTCTAGGAGAATACATCATTGATATATTGATGGAAATAGCGGAAGGAATATATAAAGCTAGAGAGCCTGCAACACAGATGTTTAAATCGGCATTTATCACAATACCAAAAATACCAGGAACACCTGAGTGCAATAAACACCGGACTATCAGTATCATGAGTCAGATCGCAAAAATAATATTAAGGATTGTTTTGAACAGAATAAGAAAAAAAAAAAAAATACGCGCAGAAATTGGCAATGAACAATGTGGTTTTATGAGAGATAAAGGGACAAGAAAAGCAATTTTTATTTGGAGAATGTTGATGGAGAGAGCAATAGAAGTGAAAAAGGATCTATATGTTTATTTTGTTGACTATGGAAAGGCTTTTGATCAGGATAGACATGTAGACCTTATAAGGATACTGGAACAGATAAATATCGACGGGAAAGATCTAAGATTGATAAAGAATTTATATTGGAATCAAGAGGCACCAGTGAAAGTAGAAAATAATGAATCAGAGACTCCGCACATCAAGAGAGGTGTAAGACAGGGCTGTGTGTCATCACCTGATCTCTTCAATTTATATAGTGAAATGATAATGATAGATATGATAATGAGAGATCTCAGAGATATGGAAGGAATTAAGGTTGGAGGAGTCAATATTAATAATATCAGATATGCTGATGATACAAATTTCAAGCTTTAATCAGTACTTTGCACCAATCAAGAAGAGAAAGAGGTCTGTCAATAAATATTAAGAAAACAGAAGTTATGGTTATCACCAAGGATGAAATACCACCAAGAATAGATATAAGAAACAGTTGAACAAACCGATAGTTTTAATTATTTAGGATGTACTGTCACAACTGATGGAAAATGCGAACGAGAGATCAAGAAGAGAATATCCATGGCAAAAGATGCATTAAGTAAGATCAAGTAATAAGTCACCAACTGGAAAATATCTATGAATCTAAGGAGGAGGCTTGTGAAATGTTTTGTTTGGTCTGTATTGTTGTATGGCTGGGAAACTTGGACTTTGAGGAAGGCAGACGAGGAGAGATTACAGGCTGCAGAAATGTGGTTTTGGAGAAGGATGTTAAAAACATCATGGACAGAAAGGAAAACTAACGAGGAAGTATTAGAGAGAGTAGGCGTTGAAAGAGAGCTTTTGGCCTCAGTGAGAGGTAGACAAATGCGGTTTGTTGGTCACAGTGAGAAGACAAGAACTAGAGCCTCTCTCTCTCACTGGTAAAATCAATGGAAGGAGACCGAAAGGAAGACCTAGATAAAAATATATGGATGGATTGGTGAGAATGACTTTAGGACGAATGTCTGCAGCTCAGTTGCTGCAGAGAGCTGGAAATAGAGAGGAATAGCGAACCATGATTGTTTGACGTCTTGGGGATATGGCACCTGAATGATGATGATGATAATTAAGATAATTCTTTTGATTGGTTGTTTTTCGTTTATAATTTAATGACAAATAAATGCATCCCCGTAGAAAGAAAAGCACACTAGAACTGCTTTCGCTTTCTGATATGCATCAGACAAGCATCCCTGTAGACAGGAAGACACCAACTAGCAAGCACTGCATCCATCTAGAAAGTCTCCTAGACGCTAGAGGGTCGGTAATTAGGTCATTCATGACGCAATAACGTCGTGATGAGATGAAATGAGGAGGGGAAACACGCGTTCGGAGATTATGCAAATGATCATCTCGAGTTTCTTTTAGAGTTTTCCACGAGTTTTCCTCTACTCTCTTCGACAACGGGCGATGTCCAATTACGAGTATACATTAATCCTTCATTACTTCCAGAGAGAGAGAGAGAGAGAGAGAGAGAGAGAGAGAGAGAGAGAGAGAGAGAGAGAGACGATCTGTTCTTTGTTCGCCTGGGGAAATTATGCAAATTTGATGGCGAGTACAATGTTGCATAATGACTTGGTTAGTTACCGTTTCTTATTCTCTCTCTCTCTCTCTCATGAAATTAATCTCCACAGAGGTGTCACCTACAATTCAGCCCCTCTATCTCTCCTCTCTCTTCTCTCACTTCTCTTCTATTCTATCTCCTCTCTCTTCCTCTCTCTCTCTCTCTCTCTCTCTCTTCTCTCTCTCTCTCTCTCTCTGAGTATGGTAATAATTCATACAGTCTCTAGTATAAACTTCCTAAGGTTCTTATTCAAATAAATTTAATTTGGTAGCTGATTTGATATGGAAATTAGGAATAACTATTATTATCAGAACATCAATTTATGCCAGTGGTTATAGTAGCAGTAAATCCCCATTCCATGAAAGTCACCTGTGAAAGTCGTTTGTGAAATTCATATGAATAAGTCACCTATTAAAGTCATATGTGAATGTCATTTGGTAAAGTCCTGTGTAAAAGTAATTTGTGAAAGTCATATGTGAAAGTCATCTGTAAAAGTCGTTTGTGAAAGTTATTTGTACAAGTCGTGTGTGAAAGTCATTTGTGAAAATCACATGTGAAAGTGAATTGTGAAAGTCATCTGTGAAAGTCGTTTGTGAAAGTCGTATGTGAAAGCCATTTGTGAAAGTCAATTATGAAAGTAATCTGTGAAAGTCATTTGTGAAAGTCGTTTGTGAAAGTCATTTGTGAAAGTCAATTATGAAAGTAATCTGTGAAAGTCATTTGTGAAAGTCGTTTGTGGAGTCATCTGTAAAAGTCACATGCGAAAGTCAATTATGAAAGTCATTTGTAAAAGTCATCTGTGAAAGTCAATTATGAAAGTCATCTGTGAAAGTCATTTGGCAATTATGGACACAGCATTCTGGGCCACGAGACAAAAACACGTTGGATGGCGTGAGTTTATTCTGAAGAACTTTTGTGTGTGTGTGTGTGAGAGAGAGAGAGAGAGAGAGAGAGAGAGAGAGAGAGAGAGAGAAAGATCAAAGGGCAGCTCTTGACTTTCCTTTTAACTCGAAACTTTTGTGGGCAATGCCTAAATTCGAAGTTCTTGAAGCTTCAAGTTCCTGAAGCTGTGACTGGAGATCTGAGCAAATAGACGAGTTCCTGGATGGATCACTCTCTCTGTCTGTCTCTGTCTCTGTCTCTGTCTCTGTCTCTGTCTCTAAGCCTTGCTTTGTTTATTAATCACCCGTTTTCGAGTGGTCTGTCAAGAGAGAGAGAGAGAGAGAGAGAGAGAGAGAGAGAGAGAGAGAGAGAGAGAGAGAGAGAGATTGGCATTTGTTGGGACATTTTAGCTCAGAATCGAATAGAATGAGCGTGAAATATTCATCAGAGAGAGAGAGAGAGAGAGAGAGAGAGAGAGAGAGAGAGAGAGAGAGAGAGAGAGAGAGAGAGAGAGAGAATATCACCAAGCACAAACGTAAATAACCCGTAGTTTTAATCCGATGCTGGAAAAAAGTCTCTCCTCACTGACAGTATGAACCTTCAAATGAGTCGAATCATTGCTGATTATGGTGGCTTTTATTTTGGCATCGATTGAGGTCTTTTCTTTTGCTTGGTAGGGTGGGGGAGGGAGGGAGGGAGGAAGGGGGGTGGATGGGAGGTTGGATACGAAAGGGGGAGATTAGGAAGGGCTAACAAGGTCAGAGAAAGTCAGAGAAAGGACAACAAACAGGAGGAGCCCCGTGCCACTTCGAAAACTTTCTGCAGCTCCACAGAGAGAGACCAGCAAACAGTCACAAATGACATCTTCTTCGGTGTTTGTTTACATTTTTCTCCTTCTTCTTCTTCTTCTTCTTTTGTATCAAGTGACAGGAACAAATGAAATAATTTCGACTTCATTTTCAAGTTAAACAGATGTCGCTCCTCTTGAGGTTCCTTGATAGATTGTGATTTGTGTTTTTTTGTATGTTGTATAATGTTAAATTGCTTTTTAAACTTTTTACAAATTATGCATTTGTTGATAAATTCAAATTAAACAGATTTCAGTGTAAGTATTTTGAGCAATCAAGGATAAAAAAAACTGAAGTTACTGAGAAAATTCAGAGTATGTAAGTTTTTTTAAGAAAAAGCTGAAGTTACTGAAGTTAATATATGAGAAATGACATACCATAGGTTTTAAAAGCTCTCTCTCTCTCTCTCTCTCTCTCTCTCTCTCTCTCTCTCTCTCTCTCTACACAAATGACTCTACAAAACGATGTTAAACATATCACTATGCAACGCCCTACCTTGTACTACGACAAAATTTCTTCATATACCACTAAATAAATAAAACTTATCGTTTTATGAAACCTGGTTTATGTAGCCAGGATTTAGTTTATTTATTTCTATTTATTTATTTTATTTTTTTATTTTTAGGTGACGCCAGTCTAATGTCACGATCAGCTAATGATCTTGGGTAAAAGCTATTTAGAAATCAGACGCCCCGCTGAGACCTCCATTAATTGCAGGTATACACTCATTTTTAAGAGGTGGAGGGCAGACATACCCAAAGTCAGAATTTGGTGAATAAGGAGGCTGCCAAGTGGGCATGCAATGTTTATATTTCACGTGGTTGAACAATGGACTTTAGTAAATCGAATAAATTAAAAATGAATGCAATTCCAGCTTCGCATATGAATCCGGATAAGCCGAGGAAATTCATTAACTTTTCCCTCAACCGGACAGGACCGTCCATGGAAATGTAATTGAAATGAATATATTATATATATATAATATATATATATATATATATATATATATATATAGATATAATATATATAATATATATAGTATATATATATATATATATATTATATATATATATATTATAGAGATATATATATATATATATATATATATATATGTGTGTGTGTGTGTGTATTTATATATATACACACACACATATAATTATATATATATATATATAATATATATATATATATATATATATATATATATATATATAAAAATATTATATGAGTATATATACCTATTTTGGGATACAACTGTATTCGTCGAGCCTTGCATACGAGAATTTTTGGACTTTCACTTTTGAGTTTCTTCACGAAAATAAACAATGCTCCCAACATATCGATCTATAAGTAATATAATACGTTGGTTAAACGTCCAAATTTAATTCGAGAAATGTTAAAAAAAAACAATTTATTTGCAACGTGTTCCATGACGCTATACAATAAAAAAATGAATCGAGACTCCTTCGTAATCTTTAAATGAGCGTTTACGACTCGGTAGACATTATTCATTCACTTGTAGAATCAAACAGCTGACTCACTGAGAGATGAAAATCGCTACAAAGCCCAGAACAGGGGCACATTCAACCATTAGGTGCCTAAGAGAAGTGGAAAGACAGGGAGTTGGAGTGATTGAACAGCTAGACTAAAGCAAACAAGCAGAATGAAAATAATATAAAATGCTAAACAGTGCGGGTGCAGCTACAGGCCTTAGGGACGTCACAAAAAAGAAAGAAAGAGAGAAAAAAACTTAACTGTTGGAAATGCCTACTTACTTGGAGGTTGCGAGGTCCTCTGTTGATTTTTTGGTAAATTCTGTAGTGCAGGCTTCAGTGTGCTAAAAGTTGAGCATGTGAATGGCTGAGGAGTTGCCCTGATGTCTGGAAAAATAAATGAAGGTCAGGAAACAGTGGCGAATCTTGTGGTGTGATAATAACATACGTTTTACTCTTGTGCTAAACATCAAGGTAACACAATAGGCCTAAAATAATAGCAGTAATTAAGACCAAAAATTCAATAATAATAATAATAATAATAATAATAATAATAATAATAATAATAATAATAATAATAATAATAATAATAATAATAATAATAATAATACATTTAGGTAGTAACTACAGTTACAAAGTAATTAAACTGAATGCGGCCTTGGCCAATTGCTACGGAAGATCACCCCAACTAACCACGTACAAGATAATCTCTACGGGATTTGTACGCCACATTTCAATTACCGGCGACGTTAGCCTGTGACTGTTATACGGCGTTCTTACTAAATAAAACCAATACACTTCATTTTTTTCCAGTAACTGGAGAACATAGGCCAGTTACTCGTAGAATGTAGCAACCTTGAAAAGCAACTATTATAAAGAGAAAACTACTCAACTGAATGTAGCCGATGTAGCTTTGTGTAATGTTAATTATCAATAATAATATGCAGACGATGACACCCTATTCATATGGACCAAGGCCACCAAAGGGACCACTGTCTTGAAATTCAAGCTTCGCAATAATAATAATAATAATAATAATAATAATAATAATAATAATAATAATAAAATAATAATAATAATAACAATAATAATAATAATAAAACTCATGATTTCATTTACCGATGTCACCACAGCATATTCATAGACCCATGTCGTTAGTTCTTATTGAACCACTAACTGTAATCGCACTGAATTTCACGACATCATAAGCAGTTACGCAGACACCTTTGCTTGCCGCGGAATGATTATACAGATCTACCTTAAAAACAATTGAAAACATATAAGTATGTAACATATTGGGTTTCCTTAAGCTTTACGTTTAACACGTTCTTTTCTAGGGTTACAGTAACCTCAATGCTAACGTTTTACTTCACTTTTGGCAGCATTAGGTCTAATAATTGTTTAGCTGGTCCAAATTCAGGCCCACTGGTTGTGCTTACGTATAATTCAGGGGAATCAGGTGTCACGGCCTAGGCCTAGCTGTGACAGCGTGTGCTACCTACTCCGTTTCGTACATTGTTGAAACTCCATATATATTATATTATAATACATTATATTTTATTATATTAATATTATTAGATATTACTTAGGCCTTAGGGTACCATCAAATGACATTTGGCCTGCTAAGGCGACTAAGATAACAGCAAGCGAATCTGCTAAGTGTTCTATCTTTTTACGTTTTATATTTACCGTTTTCTTATTCCAGGTAATATTTACGTTGGAGTAAATACGTCAGATTTATTCCTTGGTTAAATAATGAAAAGCAGGAATCTTAAAACACACGAATGTACATGGCGAAAGAATCGGTTATAAATTATACCAGAAGTATATCCCATTTTATTTGAATAGTGTTCCACCTGTCCGAATCCTCGCTCACAATCTTTGTCTATAGGAAATTATAGGAATAATAACGAGTTCCTACCTATAACCCTATGTGGAAAAATATTCAATTATATGATTATAAATGACTTTCAATGCACGATATTTACGTCAGGGTTAAAAATTATGAGGAAAACTACAACCCGAAGCCATAGTTAATCGCAAACGGAAAAGTAAATTATGACATGGTCACCTCGAACACTCGGCCGATGTCATTTAAATTTGTTTTTTCCTGCGTTGAAAACGCCACCTAAAACTCATGTTATCAATGTATCAACGTCATCACGGGTTATTTACGTACCTCTAAAAGTCCTTTTTAACCCAGTCACTAGCTTTAATTGCACTGAAATATACGAAAAATTGAGGAGCATAATGGTGACAACACATTTGTTTACATACGCTTCATTTTCTTCTTCTTGCTCCCAGCTGATGTTACTTGAAGTCTTCTTAATTAATTAAACTTGTGCTTAAAATTGCTTTTGTTTGGTTAAAGATGACCTCAGTGCTTACGTTAGACTTTAATAATGGCAAGATTAGCCCTAGTTATGATTATTTTGCCCTCAAGTTCTACTGGCTTCGTTTTTTTTACACAATAGTTCATGGTAACCCGATGTCACGGAGGGTGGTCTAGGGCAGACTTCGAGAAATGAAATCTCTCTCTCTCTCTCTCTCTCTCTCTACACACACACACACACACACACACCCATATATATATATATATATATATATATATATATATATATATATATATATATATATTATCTATATTTTTTTTAGAACAAAGATTCGGAATCGTCTGCCGTCCTTTGAGGAATCAACAATACCAACATAATGACAACTTATTATAGATTAATAATCGATTATTTATACTCTAATTCCAAGAGCATAAAGAAATTATTAACTTTATAGTTCAGCTCGGCTAGCAGCTTATGAAGCGAGGGATCGGCTCTGGTTAATCTAATTTGGAGTTTGTAAATGTTGGTATTCCTGACTTATCCTCGGCCATGGAGAGTGAATATTGTAATCCCTTCAATTTATTATTTAGACCAAAATCTTCACCCATTCAGAGATGCTACTGAGTGAAAAAAGCTTCAAATATATATAATTTACAATTAAAGTATTAGTTGAGTTTACTAATACCGTAAGAAACGGTGAAACTCAAAAGAATTGTTACGTTCAAAACCCGTGGGCATTTGCCTGTCAGGATTGCCAACGTTGGAGATTTGGAATTTATGCAAATATCGAGAATCAGCACTAAAAAGGAATATTCACCTTGACATAACTATATGCTCAGAATTAATAGTAATTTTCCTATATTCGCACTTGGATTACCATACAATTACCATGTAATTTTTTTGTGCAATGACTAGGCCTATGTCAACTTAACATTGGTCAACCTGGTTCCTCTCTTTGGTAACATTGTTTGTTGTTTACAAATTGATTTATTACGCTCTTATTCCGCGAAATAATGGTTTAAATTTATACAATATCCAAAGTATAAGATAGTACCATATTATACATTGCCTACATTATGATCTTGGAAGCACCAAGTGTTTGTTTTCCGTAATTATTATTTCAAGAGAGTATTTCGAAGAATGGTGATTTGCCCAAGGCGATCTTGGGAACAGTTCTGCAAACCTTGGCGTGTTTTAAGACTCGGGAGTTTGCTAAATTACACATTATAAAGTCTTTACCAACATTTAAAATAAGATAAAATGAAAAATTATGTATTTTCTTATTAATATTTTACCATAGACGGAAATCAGTTAGAGACAGATAGTTATATATTACAAATTCTGTTGATCAAACTGGATGCACGCGCATCTACATGCCGGCTTTTTTTTGTCATATCAAAACAAACTTCGAGAATTACTTAGTGAATATTCTAAGATAAATATTCGTTAAATACGCATTAATATTTGCATAACATATTATATATATCTCAAAAGTCATTGACACTAAGTATATATAAATATAATTTTACATTTTATCGAAGCAACAAGAGTTTCTGTTTTGAGAGCTCGTTTTCATAAAAGTGAATGTAGATGGCACCAGTAGTATCTTTTTTAGAATAAATAACTGGACCAAACCAGTTATGAGTAACTCTTTAGGGGTCACGTGATCACCTGATCCACTACGTTAACTACTGGGAGAACGATTATTGCATTGTTAAAAGCCAAAAGTGATCTTTGCACTAGTTCGTTAACTAGAGGAACGCGACGTCTTACGTATACCTTATTTTTCAGTTTATTAAAAGGGTTTTAATATGAAATGAAAAAATACGAGTCAATGATTAGTTGTTTAAATATGAAATGATAAATTAATGGTGGACACATACCAGGTCAAAATCCTTGAGGGACACCATCTATGAAAGGTGAAGGTGACTTTTTTTTCTATAACTTTTTTTACCCTTGACTTTTTTTCATTTTACCTGGATTTGGTCATTTTGATAAAGAACAATATGACTACAACCACGAGGGTTATATATGCATACATACATACACACACACGCATACGCACGCATACGCACACACACACACACACACACACAAATATATATATATATATATATATATATATATATATATATATATAGATATATATATATATATATATATATATATATAGTTAATTTTTTTATGACTCGCATCAATTATAATATTAACAGATGCTATCACTTTAATTCGTCACGAAAAATATGTATTTAAGCATTTTAACTTTTTTCTAAATTATTTCTGTGTTTTATCTGAGTTCATCTTCAATAAATACAACCAAGAGGGTTATATAATTCGTTTTTGTATATTTATAACTCCTGCACCTGTTCTGCATTTATTTTAATAATATGAACATATATGTTTTCAATTTATGAAGAAACTATATATTTCAAATTTTTGTTTTTTAATTTCTAAGCTTGATCTGAGTTTATCTTCTATAATACAACCGAGAGGGTTATATGATTAATTTTAGTATATTTATAAATCCTGCATTTGCATTGTACCCATTCTGTTATAATATTACCAGATAATATAACTGCAGTTCATCACGAATATACATATGTAAACTTTTTTACTTAAAAAAAAATTTCTATGCTTACTCTGAGTTTATCTCCAATAATGTAACCAAGAGTCTCATATAATTCATTTTTCTTTTATTCAGAACTCATACACTTGAATTTTTATAATATCAACTGATAATATCATTGCGGTAGATAGATAGATAGATATTTTTATTGACCACAATACAAAATAATATGAATTTTACAAAAGAGTATTTGGACCAAATTACAAAATTGAGTACAGTAGATTTTGTTCGATCTCTTATACAAACTAAATGAATTTCAATTACACATACATTGTATTAAAACTAAAAACAAAACCAATTTAACTATACGCCATCAACAAGTTCCTGTAATTACATTTTACATCAGGAACTTATACATTTGAACTGTTTTCAGTTTTTGAAAAAAAATGCATCTGCTTAATCTGAGTTTATCTCCAATAATACAACCAAGAGGGTCATATCATTCATTTTTTTTATATTCAGAGCTCATGCACTTGCATTTATTATGATATCAACATAAAATATCACTTAAGTTCATCACGAATATATATATTTAAACCTTTTTCCACTTAAAAAAATGCCATGCTTAATCTGAGTTTATCTCCAATAATGCGATTAAGGGGGCACAGAAATATTTTGATAGAGATGTGGCTCTCTCTCTCTCTCTCTCTCTCTCTCACTAAATCATACGATTTTAGAAAATGCTGAAATGAGCGTAAATTTTTTGTATTCAATATTCATGCACTTATCTTGTGTTTATTTTAATATCGACAGATAATATCACTGCAAATCGTCACGAATATATATAATATATATATTTAAACCTTTTTCCACATTAAAAAAAATTCTATGCTTAATCTGAGTTCATCTCCAATAATACGATAATACGATTAGGGGAAGAAGCATAGAAACCATTTGATAGAGATGTGGCTCTCTCTCTCTTTCTCTCTCTCTCGCTCTCTCTCTCTCACCCCTAAATTATACGATTATAGAAAATGCTGAAATGAGCGTAAATCTCCCTTTTAAAGAAAGTAGGGGGGATTATTATACCCTTTACAGAAGGTTGGGAATTAATACCTAATGTGCAGAGGCGATCACATGAAAGGAGTTATTGATATGGCGGACAGTTCCGTTTTATCTGGACTCCTGAATTTTTTGTCATTTAGCGCGATTATGGTAAATCATCCCGATAAATTATTACGGTTCGAGTACGTTTATTGAGGGCTCGTACAAAAGGGGTTTATATATATATCAGGGTTGCTTCGGAATTGGGGCTAGATTAAGGGAAGTGAAGTGTATTATAAAAAAACCTCTCGCTGGAGTGATGGTCAAAATAGTCGAATTCGTCTTTTTTTTTTTTTTTTTTTTTTTTTTTTTTTTGAGAAAGATTTTAATTGTCAGTCCGAGCAGGTATTACATTCATGAAATAATAGTTAAATTCATGAAAGGTCTCGTGCAGAGGAAGAGAGAGAGAGAGAGAGAGAGAGAGAGAGAGAGAGAGAGAGAGAGAGAGAGAGAGAGAGAGGGCGAGCGTTTTTTTTAAAGCGCAACTACTTGCAACTTTGTATTCCTTGGAAAGTTTAGATTAAGTAATTTTCCTCTCTCTCTCTCTCTCTCTCTCAGAGAAGAGATAGAGAGAGAGGGGGGGAGAGATAGACCCCAGCAGCAACACATCTTTCCCTCACTCATAAAGAGTTACGAATTTAATCATTGCGCCCCCCCCACAAAAAAAACCCGCCCCCACAAACTTTTCGCTGAGGATGGAAAGTGGATTGGTGTGACATCCATAATTGATATTTTGCTCTCTCGTGTTGTCACTTCTTATACTTCCGAAGTTATCAATTAATTGATTAATTAATTAATTAATTAATTAATTAATTAATTAATTAATAATAATAATAATAATGATAATGAAAGAGAAGAACTGGAAAGGGAAATGTCACACGACAACGAATTACACGAAGACGAACTGAGAGACGATGCCACAGAAGACGACAGGGAGGATGAGGTATCAAACAACGACACACGAAGAAACACCGACGAAGTAACAGAGAGGACGGAATGGGTAGAAAAGATTAGACAATGGATGGAGCCAGATACAGAGAGAACAAAGATCCCCTCCATGAAAGCCTACAACACCAAGAAATTAAGGGAGAAAACAAGTGAGGTCAATGAAATAATGGGCATAATACACACCACCAGTATCACAGAAACAAATAACTTGGTATATGCAGGAGCAAGATTAGTAGCAGAACTGATGGGGATTCGAAAACACACCACCAGACAACCAACCCAACAGAAACCAAAACAGCAACCTCCTTGGAAAAGGCGCCTGAAAAGCAAATCATGGTGATGAGATCTGACTTGAGTAAACTGAAAGAGATGGCAGAAAAAAGGCTAATAAAGAAGCAAGAAAACAAGGGAGGAACTCAACGAGAAATACAAAGTACAAGAGAGGGGACTAAACAACACAATAGAAGATGTAAAAACAGAGGCTTAAGGCCAAAGCACATAAGATCCAACGGTACATGAACAGGAATAAGGGATACCAACAGAACAAACTATTCGGAACCAACCAGAAAAGACTATACAGCCAACTAAGAGGGGAAGACAACCACCCAGAAATTCCTGAAGCCGAACCAAGTAAGAGACTCTGGGAAAACATATGGAGCAATCCGGTATCCACACAACAAACATGCAACATGGCTCCAGGAAGTCAAGGAAGAAGAAACAGGGAGAATAAAACAAAGATTCACAGAGATCACGACAGACACAGTCAGACACCAACTAAGAAAATGCCAAACTGGAAAGCCCCAGGTCCCGATGAAAGTCCATGGATACTGGCTCAAAACTTCAAGGCCCTACACCCACGAATAGCAGAACAACTCCAGCATTGTATCTCAAATCACCATGCACCCAAATGGATGACCACAGGAAGAACATCCTTAGTACAAAAAGACAAGAGTAAGGGAAATATAGCCAGTAACTACAGGCCAATCACCTGCCTACCAATAATGTGGAAGTTACTAACAGGTATCATCAGTGAAAGGCTATACAATTACCTAGAGGAGACAAACACCATCCCCCACCAACAGAAAGGCTGCAGAAGGAAGTGTAGGGGCACAAAAGACCAGCTCCTGATAGACAAAATGGTAATGAAGAATAGTAGGAGAAGGAAAACCAACCTAAGCATGGCATGGATAGACTATAAGAAAGCCTTCGACATGATACCACACACATGGCTGATAGAATGCCTGAAAATATATGGGGCAGAGGAAAACACCATCAGCTTCCTCAAAAATACAATGCGCAACTGGAATACAATACTTACAAGCTCTGGAATAAGATTAGCAGAGGTTAATATCAGGAGAGGGATCCTCCAGGGCGACTCACTGTACCCACTACTCTTCGTAGTAGCCATGATACCCATGACAAAAGTACTACAGAAGATGGATGCCGGGTACCAACTCAAGAAAAGAGGCAATAGAATCAACCATCTGATGTTCATGGACGACATCAAGCTGTATGGTAAGAGCATCAAGGAAATAGATACCCTAATCCAGACTGTAAGGATTGTATCTGGGGACATCAGGATGGAGTTTGGAATAGAAAAATGCGCCTTAGTCAACATACAAAAAGGCAAAGTAACGAGAACTGAAGGGATAAAGCTACCAGATGGAGCAACATCAAACACATAGATGAGACAGGATACAAATACCTGGGAATAATGGAAGGAGGGGATATAAAACACCAAGAGATGAAGGACACGATCAGGAAAGAATATATGTAGAGACTCAAGGCGATACTCAAGTCAAAACTCAACGCCGGAAATATGATAAAAGCCATAAACACATGGGCAGTGCCAGTAATCAGATACAGCGCAGGAATAGTGGAATGGACGGAGGCAGAACTCCGCAGCATAGATCAGAAAACCAGGAAACATATGACAATACACAAAGCACTACACCCAAGAGCAAATACGGACAGACTATACATAACACGAAAGGAAGGAGGGAGAGGAGGACTACTAAGTATAGAGGACTGTGTCAACATCGAAAACAGAGCACTGGGGCAATATCTGAAAACCAGTGAAGACGAGTGGCTAAAGAGTGCATGGGAAGAAGGACTAATAAAAGTAGACGAAGACCCAGAAATATACAGAGACAGGAGAATGACAGACAGAACAGAGGACTGGCACAACAAACCAATGCACGGACAATACATGAGACAGACTAAAGAACTAGCCAGCGATGACACATGGCAATGGCTACAGAGGGGAGAGCTAAAGAAGGAAACTGAAGGAATGATAACAGCGGCACAAGATCAGGCCCTAAGAACCAGATATGTTCAAAGAACGATAGATGGAAATAACATCTCTCCCATATGTAGGAAGTGCAATACGAAAAATGAAACCATAAACCACATAGCAAGCGAATGCCAGTACAAAAAGAGGCATGATTCAGTAGCAAAAGCCCTCCACTGGAGCCTGTGCAAGAAACATCAGCTACCTTGCAGTAATAAGTGGTACGAGCACCAACCTGAAGGAGTGATAGAAAACGATCACGCAAAGATCCTCTGGGACTATGGTATCAGGACGGATAGGGTGATACGTGCAAACAGACCAGACGTGACGTTGATTGACAAAGTCAAGAAGAAAGTATCACTCATTGATGTCGCAATACCATGGGACACCAGAGTTGAAGAGAAAGAGAGGGGAGGGGAAAAAAAAAAATGGATAAGTATCAAGATCTGAAAATAGAAATAAGAAGGATATGGGATATGCCAGTGGAAATCGTACCCATAATCATAGGAGCACTAGGCACGATACCCAAGATCCCTAAAAAGGAATCTAGAAAAACTAGAGGCTGAAGTAGCTCGGGCCTCATGCAGAAGAGTGTGATCCTAGAAACGGCACACATAGTAAGAAAAGTGATGGACTCCTAAGGAGGCAGGATGCAACCCGGAACCCCACACTATAAATACCACCCAGTCGAATTGGAGGACTGTGATAGAGCAAAAAAAAAAAAAAAAAAAGAAAGAAAAAAAAAAAAAATAATAATAATAAAATAATAATAATAATAATAATAAATAATAATAATAATAATAATAATATAATAATAATAATAATAATGATAATAAAAATAATATTAATAATAATGATAATAAATAATAGCTTTAGAAGAAACCACTCTTTTTGTGAGCCTAATTCTTGTTTATAAAAATAAATGAAATAAGTAATAATAATAATAATAATAATAATAATAATAATAAATAATAATAATAATAATAATAATAATAAACAGCTTAGAAGAAACACTCTTTTGTTGGCCTAATTCTTGGTTCAAAAATTAAAATAATAACCAATAATAATAATAATAATAATAATAATTGTAATAATAATGATAATAATAATAATAATAATAATAATAATAATAATAATAATAATAATAATATGAATTAGCTTAGAAGAAACGCTGTTTTGTGAGCCTACTTCTTGGTTATAAAAATAAATAGAGAAATAAATAATAATAATGATAATAATATAATAATAGATTAGAGGAAACAATATCCTCCCTCAGCGAGTTCCACGCCCCCCCCCCCCCCTCTTTTCACTCTCCTATTCACGCCCAACACGCCCGATTTCCGATCAATCGATTCCAAACCCGACTCCTCAAAAGGTGACTGATTCGCCTTTCTTTGGAACCTTTGGTCACCCCTCCCTCTCTCTCTCTCTCTCTCTCCCGTCTCTCTCTCTTTCCCTTTATCGGGGTCAACTGTTCAGTTTGAAATACGTCCCTTAACGGTGCGTAAGCCCGGCTTTCATATGCAAAGTGGGGTATTCAGGTGCCTTCCTCGCCCCATGCAAATTTCTCGTTGACGTCCCGTCGTGAGCTGTCCTTATACTCTTCGGAGACCTCGAGAGCCCATCTTTCTTTTTTTGTTTTTTTTGTTTTTTTTTTGTCATCGTCTGCCTGTCTTTTCGTCTGTCTCTCTGCCTGTCTGTCTGAATCAAGAATTGGACACACGAAAGGCCTATCAAGTTGTAAGCTATTATTATTATTTTTTTTATTTATTTATTTATTTATTTTTTATTGCTCTATCAGGTTGTAAGCTATTATTATTATTATTATTATTATTATTATTATTATTATTATTATTATTATTATTATTATTATTATAAGTCCATCTTTTTTTTGTGCCATCGTCTGCCTGTCTTCTCGTCTGTCTCTCTGCCTGTCTGTCTGAATAAATAATTGGACACACTAAAGGCCTATCAAGTTGTAAGCTATTATTCTATTTTATTTTATATATTTTATTTTTTTTTTTTATTTTTTTTTTTTTTTTTGCTCTATCACAGTCCTCCAATTCGACTGGGTGGTATTTATAGTGTGGGGTTCCGGGTTGCATCCTGCCTCCTTAGGAGTCCATCACTTTTCTTACTATGTGCGCTGGTATCACGTGATACCAGCTATACCAGCACCAATACCAGCCCTTAAACCTAAGACGACCCCGGCCCGAACTGAACTACGCCTACGGAATAATACCGGCACTGACGACGACCCCTGCTTGACCTGGACCTGATGTCTTGTTCTAATAAAAGATTCCTTCAGCATTTATAATTTTTGAAAATTCCCAATATGAATATTGGCCAGTTACTCAGAAACATCGCTGAGCCTGAGAAGCGAATTGTAAGGAAAATAGAAAAAACAATATATAAAATCAACTCGCTTAATTCTGCCATCCTTTTTATCAGTATTATTATTATTATTATTATTATTATTATTGTTATTATTATTCAGAAGGTGCCCAACCCTATGAATCATATGAAAGATGCTGACAGAATCAAAGACCATATGAAACTTGAGCCCCCCAAAACTTTTATGGAAAACTTTAGAGATAAGTAATATCAGACTTAAGTACACAAGTAGACGTCCCCCATTCTCGAGGCTCGATCCAAAAAGCCGGTCACGTAATGCAAATAAGAAATGACTTATTTTTCGAAGCTTAGGAAGGAGGGAGCTCTTAGGGGTGGAAACATCCGAACGCCACCGCCGCCCCCCGCCCCCCCCCCACCCCCCCGCCCCCCCGCCCACCCCCACGCCCCCCCCGCCCACCCCCCCCCCCCCCCCCCCCCCCCACGCCACCGCCCCCCCCCTCACACGCCCTCCCCAACCACGCGCCCCCCCGCCCCCCCCACCCGCGCAAAAGCCCCCCCCCCCCCCCCCACCCCCCCGCCCCGCCGCCCCGCGCCCTCCCCCACCACCCGCCCACCCGCCCCCCACCCCCCCGCCCGCCGCCCCCACCGACGACGCCGCCAACCGCCCCCCCCCCCGCGGGCCCGCGCCAACCTCACAACCCGAACCCCGCCCGCCGGCCCCCCCGCGAACCCGCCCCCCGCCCCGCCCCCGGCCCCCCCCCGCGCCCCCCCCCGCGCCACCCGCCCCCCCCCCCCCACCCACCCCAGCCCCCCCCCACCACCACCACCTCCTCCCCAAAGAGAAAAGTCTGTTTAAGTTCGTGATTTGTGTTGCTTCGTAAGACGAGGGTGATTGGTTTTTTAAAAAATTACTAATTCCGTCAAAAAGAATGCTTAGTTATTTCACGCAAAAATATTGGTCATGACCTCTATAGGCACTCTCGTAGCCTGTTTAAGTTGCACGGAAAAGGCCGCTATTCGGAAAATAGAGAAGAATTTCTACCGGTGTAACGCTGCTGAAGTAGCCATTACTTTTGATAAAGTAATAATATTATTAATATTAATGGCTTACAACTTGATAGGCCTTTAGTGTGCCCAAATCTTGATTCTGACAGACAGGCAGAGATACAGACGAGAAGACAGGCAGTCAGACGATGATGCAAAAAAAAAAAAAAAAAAAAAGTGGACGTCATCCCCTGAATAATAATAAAAGGGTAATGAAGAACAGTAGGAGAAGGAAAACCAACCTAAGCATGGCATGGATAGACTATAAGAAAGCCTTCGACATGATACCACACACATGGCTAATAGAATGCCTGAAAATATATGGGGCAGAGGAAAACACCATCGCTTCCTCAAAAATACAATGCCTCAGAAATACAATGCGCAACTGGAATACAATACTTACAAGCTCTGGAATAAGACTAGGCAGAGGTTAATATCAGGAGAGGGATCTTCCAGGGCGACTCACTGTCCCCACTACTCTTCGTAGTAGCCATGATTCCCATGACAAAAGTACTACAGAAGATGGATGCCGGGTACCAACTCAAGAAAAGAGGCAACAGAATTAACCATCTGATGTTCATGGACGACATCAAGCTGTATGGTAAGAGCATCAAGGAAATAGATACCCTAATCCAGACTGTAAGGATTGTATCTGGGGACATCAGGATGGAGTTTGGAATAGAAAAATGCGCCTTAGTCAACATACAAAAAGGCAAAGTAACGAGAACTGAAGGGATAAAGCTACCAGATGGGAGCAACATCAAACACATAGATGAGACAGGATACATATACCTGGGAATAATGGAAGGAGGGGAGATAAAACACCAAGAGATGAAGGACACGATCAGGAAAGAATATATGCAGAGACTCAAGGCGATACTCAAGTCAAAACTCAATGCTGGAAATACGATAAAAGCCATAAACACATGGGCAGTGCCAGTAATCAGATACAGTGGAATGGACGAAGGCAGAACTCCGCAGCATAGATCAGAAAACCAGGAAACATATGACAATACACAAAGCACTACACCCAAGAGCAAATACGGACAGGCTATACATAACACGAAAGGAAGGAGGGAGAGGACTACTAAGTATAGAGGACTGCGTCAACATCGGAAACAGAGCACTGGGGCAAAATCTGAAAACCAGTGAAGACGAGTGGCTAAAGAGTGCATGGGAAGAAGGACTAATAAAAGTAGACGAAGACCCAGAAATATACAGAGACAGGAGAATGACAGACAGAACAGAGGACTGGCACAACAAACCAATGCACGGACAATACATGAGACAGACTAAAGAACTGGCCAGCGATGACACATGGCAATGGCTACAGAAGGAAACTGAAGGAATGATAACAGCGGCACAAGATCAGGCCCTAAGAACCAGATATAATAATAATAATAATAGCTTAGAAGAAACACTCTTTTGTTGGTCTAATTCTTGGTTCTAAAATTAAATAATAATAATAATAATAATAATAATAATAATAATAATAATAATAATAATAATAATAATAATAATAATAATAATAATAATAATAATAATAATAATATCACGAGGACTTGTCAGCCATACTTAAAAAACTATTCTTAGTGTCGCTGGCTGTGTTAGGCTACTTTTTTTTATATGTTTTGAGATCACAGATCCACACCAAACCGCTTTATGCTTTTTTTTTAACATGTTGATATGTTGTATAGTATTTAGTAAGTGGGCTTAAAATCTTTAAATCACACACGTTATTTTTCAAATCATTTTCTGTGTCATGGTCTTGTGGTTATTTGTAAAGTTCTCAGACATAAATGATATTGTGAAATTGACTTAGTGAAATGTATTTTATGACCCTAATAAGATACTGATCGTATTAGATGTTATTTGACAAATCTCACATAATTAGGAAAATTATCAAAAAGCCCCTTCGCGTAATATTTCCAAATTGATATCTTTCACAAGCAATATAACTTTAATTAAATTCCGTTGCCTATAATTCGTGGTATGGAAACATTCCTTCCCCATTATGAGATTCCAGATTCGCTTCATTAATTCCAGATTTCCAGCCATGGAAAGTGAGAGCTGGAATCAAATGAGATAATGATTATCTCATTTTTTTTTGGTGGGGGGTTGTTTGGTTTCAAATTTTAATATGTTTTTTTTTAAAACGTTTAATATCATATTGCTTTCCTTTTATAGGGAGTTGTTTTAGAGAGAATTCACAAGAAAGGGAATCTTGAATGTTTATGGTTTGGTTTCCCAAGAGAAAATTTCCAGAATAACGAATAAAACAGCTAAACCTTTTGTTCATATGCGACATTGTTTTCGGGAGACTCCTGCTCACCAGTTTGAATACAAGCCGCACAGTTAGATGCTGAGCATCGATACAAAACTAATGTGTAATTAATGCAAATTCACTGAAGATCAGTAAAAATATTCACAAAAACCTACAGAAATAAATCAGGCCATTAACCCACACAAAAATTACACTAAAAATCAAAGTAAAAAAAATTAAAAACAAAAAATGTAATGTTTTCGTCTGCAAGAGAAACTCCAATAAAAACGGATCATTATCTTAAACAAAGTCACTGAAAATTGATATGGAATTCCAACCAATCTGCCAAAATAAAACAGACCATTGAACCCACATAAAAATGTCACAAAGAACATGAAAAGGTTTGAAAAACATCGAAAAAAAAGAACAACCCCATTTTTCGTCTGCGAGGGAAATCGAAGTCCATTGCTGGAACATTGCTGGAACACTGCTGGAACACAGTAGTGGCAGAGAGCTTGAATGAATGACGCAGGTAGGACAGGTGTGTCACAGGTGTCATGGGTGTCTCTCACAGGTGACCCTCTCTCTCTCTCTCTTTCTCTGTCTGTCTGTCTGCCTCTCTCTCCTGCTCAGGTATGCCATGCTGTGTGTTGTTAATTTTTTTGGTGTGTTTTTTATTTGAGTTTTTAGTTTTGTCCTGAGTATTTATTTTTTGTTTAGAGTGATTTATTTTTTTTGGAGCGAGAGCTGTTAAGTGATTCTCTCTCTCTCTCTCTCTCTCTCTCTCTCTCTCTCTCTACTATAATAATATACATATATATATATATGTATATACTATATATATATATATATTAATATATTATATATAATATATATATATATATATATATACACAAGTACATATATATGTACTTAAACACACAGATAGACAGGAAAAAGGTAAATATACATACATACACAATAGAGAGAGAGAGAGAGAGAGAGAGAGAGAGAGAGAGAGAGAGAGAGAGAGAGAGGATAAAATCTTTTGGAACGAGCAAAACAAAGATAGACCATTGAAGTGGGCACACATCATCAGTGTCTTCGTTTTACGGCACCTCTCTCTCTCTCTCTCTCTCTCTCTCTCTCTCTCTCTCTCTCTCTCTCTCTCTCTCCCAGGCAGGCGTCCCGTGATGAAAAGAGTTTCTTCATCAAAAGGACTTTTGAGCAATTTAATCGCCGCCCTTAGAGTAAGTTCCGAAGACTATACTACTAACTATGGCCCCCTTGGGGGGAGGGAGGGGGAAAGGGAAGGAAGGTAGGGAGGGAGGGAGGGAGGGAGGGAAGTCTTCATTTCGTGAAGTTCTCGGGACGAGAGTAAAACTTTCTCGTTTCATTTCGATGAAGTTTTATTTTTTTTTTATTTTTTTATTTTGTGTGTGATGTCTGTGTATCCTGTGATGTCATGCCTTGCGTGTGTGTGTGGTTTGTGTTTGATTGACAAGGTGTAGATATGTGTTGTAAGGTTGGTATGTGTGATTGTGGATGTTGTATGTGTAGCTATCTGTGTACTTTTGTATATGTACACACACACACATATATATATATATATATATATATATATATATATATATATATATATAGAAATATATATATATATATATATAAACAAATATATATAGTATATTATAAATAAACATAAATAAATATATATATATCAATATATATGTATATAGATATGTATATACTACATATACATACATAGATGTATAAATATAAATATACATATTTATATATATATACATCTATGTATGTATATGTAAGTATATACATATATAATAATATTATATATATATATAATATATAATATATATATATATATATTATATATATTAAATACTTATTATATTTATTTATTTGTTTATTTATAATATATATATATTAATATTTTTATTTTATTTAATATAATTATTAATATTATATTTATTTATTTATTATATATTTTATTATTACATATATTATTTATGTTTATTATATATACGTATGTGTATATACACATACACAAACACACGCACACACAAACATTACCACGATCGCTCATCTATTTCCCCTCCCACGCCCTCTCTCTCTCTCTCTCTCTCTCTCTCTCTCTCTCTCTCTCTCTCTCTCTCTCTCCATACGTATAACCTTGAACTATAGGATTTGATATCCCAGTAATTGGAAATATGACACGCTGCGTCAAACGAAAGTTCCGGAGCGCCTCTCGGAGATTCATAGAATTTTTCCACATTCAAAAAAAATAAAAAAAGAAAAAAAATCTTCTGGATATGACAGCAGCCGTCTCACGGAAATTACCTTTTTTTTTTTTTATTTTTTTTTTTTTTTTTTGACGTTGAAGGGCGGTGTTCAGTCGCGTTGTGAAATTGAATTTATTTTAGCTAAGATTATAACAGCGAAAACATGAAGTCAGCTTTTTTTTATGATATAAAATATGCTCTTCAAATATCATTAATGTAATAATATATTTAAATCAGTGATAATATACAGGGTGTTCATAAAGTCTCAGTACCATTACTAGCTATAAATACTTGTAATGGTACTGGGACTTTATGGACACCCTGTATTACCTAACCAAAGATTTCGATGTTGAACCCTATCAGAATAACAATTAAAATTAAAACAGCAAAAACATGAAGTCAACTTTTTTTTTATATAAGACATTATACTCTTTAAATATTTATTGTATAACAAATTCTTTAAATCGTAATAAAAATTATTTACAAAGGATTTCGAAAAAAAAATTAAGTCAACATTATTTTATAATATAATAGGCCTTTTAAATCTTATTATTACAATAAAATCTTTAAGTCATAGTTATTTAACAACTAAAAAATATTTCGATTTAAAAAAAAACATTAAAAGTGTAAAAAAATGAAGTTAACGTTTTTATAATACAATATACCCTTTAAATCATTATTATGTAATGAAACCTTTAAATCATAATGGTATAATAACTTGCAAAAGAACTCGATTTAAAACCATTTCAGAAAATATAAAAGGAAAATTATATAAAATTATAATACAATATACCCTTTAAATCATTATTATAATAATGAAGTCTTTAAATCATACTGGTATAATAACTTGTATCAGAAAAAAAATTTAAAACATAAAAAATTTAGGTCAACAAATTCCTTGCCTTTGGGTTCCTTCAAAGGGCACGTCCTAAAATTTTCGGCGGGAATGACCCCGGGCTAATGGCACCCCCCAACCCCCTCTTGTCACGTCCTCTGCTGATCAAGCAGCTATAAGGCTTTCGACGCGAAAGCAAATAGTGAAAGGGAAAGTAAGGCGTCTGTCCTTTCAATTTCTATTTCAGTCTGAGATTATCACCGGCTTTGGGAATATTGGCTCGAGTGTAGGTATATTCAGGTCTCTCTCTCTCTCTCTCTCTCTCTCTCTCTACACACACACACACACACACACACACACACACACACACACACACATATATATATATATAATATATATATATATATATATATATATATATGATTCAGTATGTATCAGAATTAAAAAAAAATCTTCTCTCTCTCTCTCTCTCTCTCTCTCTCTCTCTCTCTCTCTCTCTCTCTCTCTCTCTCTCAAATTTTTGACTAATTAAAACTTCATTTGGGACAGCGTGCGATCAGCGAATCCCAGTCTATGTTGAATCTTTATCACAAATTCGCCAAGTGCTCAGGACGATTCAATGTATTAGTCGTTTTCCTACTTTTTTTATTATTTCTTTTATTATTCTTCTTCTCTCTCTCTCTCTCTCTCTCTCTCTCTCTCTCTCTCTCTCTCTCTCTCTCTCTCTCTCAGAGAGTTTTATTTCTATTTTTGAAGGTGTAAGTGTGTCTGTAAAAGTCTTATGAACAATATTTAATTTCTCGTATTTATATACAAACAGGTAATTCGCTGACGATCTCTCTCTCTCTCTCTCTCTCTCTCTCTCTCTCTCTCTCTCTCTCTCTCTCTCTCTCTCTCTCTCTTCTCTCACTTTCAGAGCTGTTGTTCAAATGGAACTTCGGATTTCTATGAGGTAAAATTTAAAAATGATTAAGGTTATATTTTTCCAAGAAATATAGCTAATTGTAATAACCTTCTCCAAGAAACATAACTAATTGTAATTATATTTTCCGAGAACTATAACTAATTGGTATTATATTTTCCAAGAAATATATCTACTTGGAATTATATTTTTTAAAGAAGTATAACTAACTGAAATTATATTTTTCCAAGAAATATAAATACTTGAAATTATATATAGCAAGAAATATAACTAATTGTTATCATATTTTGCAAGAAATATATTTACTTGGAATTATATTTTTCCAAGAAGTATAACTAACTGAAATTATACCTTCCGAGAAATATAACTACTTGAAATTATATCTAACAAGAAATTGTAATTCAATTTTCCAAGAAAGAAAATGAACTGAAATTAGATTTGCCAAGAAATATAACTAACTGAAATTACATTTTTCCTCGAAGTATCAATCAGAAATTTTAATGGAGAAGTATGACAGACTTAGCAAGAATTGGAAATAAGATAATTGGATGAAAAAACACATTTTGCCTAAAAAAAATATGAAAATGCAATAAACAAAGGATGTTCACTTACAAAGACGAACAAGTTAAGTGAGATTTCTTTTTGGGAAAATTAGGTCCCACGTAAATTTCCAAGTCGGCTGACAACCTTGGAAATCATTAATTCCAAAAAAGGAGGGGAGACTTCCAGCAAGCTCTCGAGTATAACCTTCGAACTCGAGGAGGACATTCCAATTAGGAGGTCGACCTCGGAGAGAATTTTTATCGACTTCGATTTTTTTTTTCTGGGAGACACTGAGATTCCGTAATACATTTTGCATCTGTAATAATAGTCGTATATTTATTGGGAGGTAGTTAGATAGTTTTGGCATAATCCATACAAAGGAATATTAATGATAAATGATATATTAATGATATAGGAATGCACACCCTAAAATATCGGCCTTGCAGCCTGTAACCTACTGTAGAAGGGGCAGGTCCTATAATTGTAGACTACCATGTTTGGTAGGACACAGAGTTTTCCAGAAAAATGAAGTAATCTCGAATGATTACGAAGGGCAACTGGAAACAGCAAACTTCTGGAAGCCATAGGCTGAACGTACGAGCGAGTTAGGCTCTCTTTCTCTCTCTCTCTCTCTCTCTCTCTCTCTCTCTCTCTCTTTTAACGAAGACGTCGAGAAGCCTTGTACTACCCACGGGCCACGTGCGTTCCAGGAGAGCTTCAAGTGCGTCTGCCTGGAAGGCCAAAAAATGGTAGTTATTATACGTGAACTGAGAAGTTTCTCTAAAGGACTGATTGATTGACCGTTGCTACTAAAACTGGCGTCACAACATCTCTATGAAGGAAGGAAGATGACAGACAGGTAGTACACATATTCAACTTGTCCTCCCTGACGGTAACCAGATCCACGCGAGTTTGTCTAGACTCTAGACAAAGTTCCAAACTTCCAGTAACTTGAACTATAACTTCCAGCCTTCATTGTCACTCACTATCTCTCTGCAAGAATCTCACCATCTCAGTGATTTATCTTCTTAGCCCCGATCAATCAATCAATCAGTCCTGTAGAGGACATCACAGTTCACGTATTGTAACTGCCATCCGTATTTTTGCTTTCCAGGTACAAACTGAATTTTGTATTGGTTGGGAAGGATGTTGAAGTTTGTAACTGTTACGTCGGCTAACTTTGATATTCTCCAGCAACCGCATGTGGCTCCTGTAGTACAAGGCTTCGCGTTAAGAGAGAGAGGAGAGAGAGAGAGAGAGAACCTTACCTTACCTTACAGACCTTACATCTTGTTCGGGTTGCCCCAGGTCCCTCAGTGTGATGGCGCCTCCTTCTAATGTCTACCAGAGAGTTGCTAGTACATCTTCCGGTATATTTTGCATCTTCCAATCTTGGATGGTCTGGGATGCAGTTTAGATATTTGTCGAGGCTTATTCTTAAAAACACATCTACGCTCAATCCTGATATATTCCTCAGATGAGCTGGCAACGCATTGAATAGACGCTGCATTATCGATGCTGGTGCGTAGTGGATTAATGTCCTGTGTGCTTTCCTTATTTTTTCCTGGTATAGTTTTGGCACTATTAATCTACCTCTGCTTGCTCTTTCTGATATTTTTAGTTCCATGATATTTTCTGTTATTCCTTCTATCTGTTTCCATGCCTGAATTATCATGTAGCGTTCTCTTCTCCTTTCTAGACTATATAATTTTAAGAATTGTAGTCTTTCCCAGTAGTCTAGGTCCTTAACTTCTTCTATTCTAGCTGTAAAGGACCTTTGTACACTCTCTATTTGTGCAATATCCTTTTGATAGTGTGGGTACCATATCATATTGCAATATTCAGTGGACTACGAACATATGTTTTATAAAGCATAATCATGTGTTCAGCTTTTCTTGTTTTGAAGTGCCGTAAAAACACAACATTCCCATTTTTGCTTTACATTTTGCCAACAGAGTTGCTATTTGATCATTGCATAACATGTTCCTATTCTCATCACACCAAGGTCTTTAACTGCTTCCTTATTTGTGATGTCTCATTATTAGGTCCCTTATATGCATATAGCTTTCTTTCTCTGTCTCCATAATTTATTGATTCAAATTTATCAGAGTTAAATACCATCCTATTTACCTCTGCCCATTCATATACTTTGTTAAGGTCTCTTTGTAGAGCGTTCCTATCTTCATCACAAGTAATTTCTCTACTTATTCTTGTGTCATCTGCGAACTACTCACTACCGAATCCTTAACATTATTGTCTATGTCTTCAATCATAATAACAAACAGTATTGCAGCTAACACCGTACCTTGCGGCACACCGGATATTACCTTGGCTTCATCCGATTTCTCGTCGTTTGCAATAACTATCTGTTTTTCTGTTGTGTAAAAATTCTTTTAACCATCTTCCTACTTTATCCACGATATTGTGTTTTTCTAATTTTCTTCGCTAATATATTATGGTCTACTTTATCAAAGCTTTTGCAAAGTCTAAATAAACCACATCTGTTTTCATTTCCGCTTTTCATATTTTTGAATATGTTTTCACGGTGGACTAACAGTTGGGTTTGTGTACTTTTTCCGGGTACGAAACCATGTGTCCTTTATTAAACAAATTATTTTTTATTAAATGTTTCATAATATTTTTCTTCATTACCCTTTCATACACTTTCATAATATGTGATGTTAGACTCACAGGCCTATAATTACTTGCCTCTAGTCTTGATCCACTTTTGAAAGTAGGGGTAATATATGCTAATTTGGTGCTCATCATATATCTTGCCTGTATCTCACTTTGTCTTAATAATATTGCAAGTGGCTTTGCGATAGAATGAACTACTTTCTTTAACAAAATAAAGAATTGAATTCCATCAGGCCCTGCAGCAGCTCCATTTTTTAATTTCATTAATAATACCTGCACAATATCAGCTTCATTAATATCTATGTCAGCTAAATATTCACTATTTTCATCCCTTACTTCTATATCATTATCTTCATTATCTATTAGGGGTGAATTCTCTCTTATATCGTTCTTTGCCAAGTATGTTGCAAATTTCCTTTTTTTCATTCGTTAAGTAATCTCCCTTCAATTCTCAGAGGGCCTATTTCTATTCTTCTTTATTCATCTTCTTCGCATAAGAGTATAATAGTTTGGGGTTTTGCTTGATATTTAATAGGGTTTTTTCTTCCAAGTCCCAAGTTTTTCCCATTTTCATTTTCTTTTGATTGTATAATCTTTTGTTTCTGCATTTTCTATCTTACTTTTTAGTTCTATAACTTTCCATGCATTTTTTTCTTTTGCAAGACCTTTTTTTCCACTTTCTGATTTTCTGGAACAAGATCCTTCTGTCTCTTGGTATGCATGAATGATGTTTTACTTTTCTTCTTCGGTATATATTTTTCCACTATTATCTCCAATATTTTATAATATCTCCGTATTTACCCTTATGTCATCACTTACGAAAATGTTATCCCAATCTTTGTTTAATTCTTCATTAATTTCTGACCATTTTATATTTTTACTGTAGAAGTTGTATTTTCCATATCCTTCCCACTTTTTTCATTTCTTGCTTATCTCTATTTTCACTGCTTTGGAATGAACTGTTAATTCTATGACATTATGGTCTGAAATACTCGCATTATAAACTATTATTTCTTTAACATAATTCATCTCGTTCACAAATACTAGGTCTAAAGTATTTTCCTTTCTTGTTGGCAGGTGATTTATTTGTTGATGTTGTATTCTAGTAGCATATCTAATAGCTTTTCAATTGCCTCTTATCTTCTGCACTACTATTACTCTCTTTTTTATATGTATAAGTACAACCACAATCTCCTATTCGTTCTTTCCATTCTAACGAAAGGAAAGTTGAAGTCACCAGATAGGAGAATAGTCCAGTCCTTGTGATTTCTACATATATCATCCAACTTTTTTCAATTATTATGTCAAACTCTTTAGTATTAGGAGGTCTATATATTACTATGTTCATCAATTTTTCAGATTCAAATTCTACCGCTATTAGTTCACATTCTGAGTTACTATATTTCTCATATATTTTTCCTTGTTTTTTGTCTTTCCCATATATTGCGGTTCCCCCTTGATTCCTATTTTTTCTATCTGATCTATAGTTTGGAACCCTTTTATTTGATCATCATTCCCAGTCTCTTGGGAATACCAGGTTTCACTTATATTCATTATATCTATTTTCTTTTCATTTTTGTTTTAGTTCTTCTAAGTACTCTATTTTTCTTTTTGAGTTACTCGTAACTAAACCCTGCGCATTCATCACTATGATGGTTTGCGTGTTTTCTCCTTCATTTAATACTGATAGTAATAAGGATTTTCCCATGTCTCTTTCCTGTTCTGGTATGTTGTTCTTTTTTTTCATTTCCAGAAATTCTGACATTAAAAAATCCAACTTTTCCATAATATTTGATCTTCCTTCATCATAATTATTAATTTTGTGTCTGAATCTGCAATTTTCTCCGTTTCTGCAATATCCTCTTGCATAATAAATACAGTTTATTATCTCTTGAGTAGAATTTCGGAGCTGATGCTTTGAAATTTTTTTGCTGACACCTCTGCATATCTCATTGGTGGTTTGCTTTTCTCTTTACCTGATATTCTTGATTTCTCTCTTTATTTGTTTCTTTCTTATTTTGGATTTTATTACTTGGTTGGTTATTTATTTGATTATGATTTCATGGCTACAGGGTGCTATATTTGCATTTTTTGTCGAACTTACATCCTTTTCCTTCTTTTAGGTTTTTACATATTTTTGGATGCAGATCTCTGCAATCATCCCCATATCCATCTAAGTATGCACATTTACCATATATTTCATAGTTTTTGACATATCTTAGGATGTTTGTAGTAACATCTTTCTCCAAATCTGCAATTCCCTCTTTTCAAAAGGTTGCAGATTTTGTCTTTCTTGTCTATTTTTTCCTCTTTCCCGTCATTATATAGATCTGGGTAGAGCCTCTTCGGGATTTGCTTTTCTGTTTGTCATATCGTAATTTATTTCTTCGTAGGTATGCTGCTTTATTGCCTCATATGTAGTATCAATGAGTATCTCTGCATCCACTTTTATCTGTTCTTTGTTTTCCTTATTTTTTTCTGTCATTTCATTTTTGTTTACTTCTCTTCCGTTTTCCTCTTCTTCTTCTTCTTCTTCTTCTTCCTCTTCCTCTTCTTCTTCATCCTCAACTATTTGTACATTCAATCTTGATTTAATAACATTGTCTATCCATGATAGACATGTTGAACAAAAAATTCTTGTATCTTTTCTCAATCTTGTATTACCTCAGCACACTGTGGATGGGTCGGAATGTTGCATGCAGCACATTTTTCTGATTAGGTTTTGTGGATTGACTATGCTATACCAAACCTTACACAGTTTGCATGCTTTTGGCATTCTTTTTTCCTAATGCATCAATGAGTATATTCACAAGATTCACCTTATTCATTTTCTTTGTCGAATATGTTGGTTTATGTATATTTTTCTTTATGAGTCCCCTCTTGACCACTTGGATTTTATTTGGAACTTCTTCAATTATTTTCAAAGATGTTTTCATTAGATTTGTTCCAGTTTGAAGGATTATTCCCCAGTTCTAATATATCTATGAATGCTTTTTGTATCTTTTTGTTTAGGACTGTTGCTGATTTCATAGATGAGAAATGCCAGTTCCCTTCCTGCTACCTCATCGTATTGTGAATCTGCTAAACACGCCAAATTACGCCACCTTTTCCGCAGTTGGAACTTACTGCCATCCTTGTTCTGATTTATAGTATTACAACTTGATAAACTAACTTAGAAGACGCTTTATCCTACTATTTTCACACTAATCTTATCACCGATAGTTCACGAACACTTCTAGATATTTCTCAAATTCTAGTCGTATGTTAAACTTGTGATATCTGTTGATTATTGTGACTTCACACTTTCCACGCGGGTACGTCTCACCAAGCAAGATGGCTACTACGAGAGAGAGAGAGAGAGAGAGAGAGAGAGAGATGCATTGCAAAAATTGCACGAGGAAGAGAGAGCGAGAATCACAAAGAGTTACAAGGATTAGGATGTCTCAAAGACTTATTATTAGTCCATCCGAGGAGGCATCGTGTGCTCACTGAGAGAGAGAGAGAGAGAGAGAGGAGAGAGAGAGAGGGTTAAATGCTTTGTAAAATGCTGTAGAGAAAGTAAGAGAGAGAGAGAGAGAGAGAGAGAGAGAGAGAGAGAGAGAGAGGAGAGAGAGAGAGAGAGAGTCAAATGCTTTGCAAAAAATGCACGAGAGAGAGAGAGAGAGAGAGAGAGAGAGAGAGAGAGAGAGTTACAAAGATTACGATGTCTCAAAGACTTATTATTAGTCCATCCGAGGAGACATCGTGTGCCTCACTGAGAGAGAGAGAGAGAGAGAGAGAGAGACTCACTGAAGCTCATTGGTAGAATAAAAAAAAAATCCATTAGTAAACAATAGCACCTCTCGTGTAGACTTCTTCCTTCCTTATAATAAACTATCAAATGTTTATAATCGTCAGTACCGTCCCAACAACCTTTGGCGAGGTCGCTTTTTAGTCTGTGTCCGTATGTTATAACTGACGTGTTACGCTAAGTTCAAGCTCGCTTGATTGACCTTACTACTTGGTAAGTATTTAAGTATTCTCTACTTTAGAATATCTCCTCTTCCTCTTCTCTCTCTCTCTCTCTCTCTCTCTCTCTCTCTCTCTCGTAAGCAGGTTTTGCAATGCATTTGACTCTCTCTCTCTCTCTCTCTCTCTCTCTCTCTCTCTCTCTCTCTCTCTCTCTCTCTCTCTCTCTCTCTCTCTCTATCGTGTGCAGGTTTGAAATGTATTTAACTTTCTTTCTCTCTCCACCCGAGTGGATTCTCATTACTCTCTCTATAGCCAGAATTTATCGAGGATTATACATAGCCACTTCAGCGCATTCAAGAGAGAGAGAGAGAGAGAGAGAGAGAGAGAGAGAGAGAGAGAGAGAGAGAGCAATTTACGGAGCCAGCTAATGAGCGGGAAATGTCATTATCCCGGAGCGAAATAAATGCAAGTTTATCGTGGGAAATGAGTCTCGAGGCTAAGATGGATGGATTGGCTCTGAACGAAGCTGCTTTAAGCTACTTTAAACTCTTTAGGAGGGAGGAGGTGCACTGTAGGCATTTCCTCCAGGTTCCCCGAAGATAGTTAGCGTGGCGTTCCTTAGGCCGATAGCTGCTACCTCCTGTTTACAGCTTTAAGCCGTTTTTGCTCTCAAATTTCAGCTCGGAATGATCTCGTCATAGGCCTAGTAAGTTAACAGGCAGGGACTTCTTCATTAAGCGGTATATTCCACACATACACAAATACATACGTAGAGAAGTGCCTATGTAGGTGTAGTTTGGGGGCCTGATCTGTGGGGTGGGGGCTGAGACTTGGACAATCTTTAGGCCTAGTGTACATACATACACGCCACTCAAACAGGTGTGCGTTTGTGTATAGGCCTATACAGATGTGATCAGACTGCTGGTGGTTGTAGTGGTTGAATTAAGAGGTACCTAATGAATATATATCTGGACAATCTTTAGGCTTAGTGTATATACGTACACACCGCTCAAACAGGTGTTCGCTTGTGTATAGGCCTATACAGATGTAATCAGGCTGCTGGTGGTTGTTGGAGGTTAATTGAGAGGTGAGAAGCTCATTACATAATGAGTATACCTGGACAATCTTTAGGCCTAGTGTATACATTCATACACACCACTACACCACTCAAACAGGTGTGTTTTTGCGTATAGGCCTATACAGGTGTAATCAGGCTGCTTGTGGTTGTTGGGACTGAATTAAGAGGTAGAAAGCTCATTACCTAATGAATAGACCTGGACAATCTTTAGTCCTAGTGTACAATGTAAAAAAATATGACTGACCCAAACAGACCATTATAATGATTTTATAATTTTTTCTTAGATATATTAACTGTAATTCATCTGAAAAAAAAAAACCCAAAAAAAAAAAACCAAGTCTCTTTAGACATATACACAATTATCAACGTTAAATGAGACAGTAAATGAACTATTTTACGAAACCAAAGCTCATTGATAATCCATTTGGATTAAGAGATTATAAACATCTACATCGAATCAGGCCCAACTAATTACGAGAGTCATATTCGCTAAGTGAATCTGACATCGCCCGCTTGAGTAACACGAACAGTGCATTTGTATGGCGTCGTATCCTGATATGCCCTAATATACTTTAATATATTCTGGTGTGTCCTTGAAGGAGATAGGTGGATCGCGTTTGCTGTTAGATATATATATATAGATATATATATATATATATATATATATATATATATATATATATTATATATATATATATATATATATATATATATATTGCTTAAAAAATCACAGTAGATTGCACGTGACTTCATAAATAAGCAAATACCACAGGAAAAATGATAATCAGAACCAAGCGCTTTCGTCTTTACTAAAGACATTGTCAAGGAGTGAATGAGATACAATTGGAGAGAAAGGTCTCAGGTACACAACAAGATCAAGAATACCAGATGGTTAAATGTCAAAAGGGTAAAAATTAAAAGATATAATCCAGGATTATTGGATATCACACGGTCACAAACCTAAACAGATTTGACCTTAACCGAAATTACAAAGTATCTTTACAGTCCAAAACATGTAAAAACTGAATATATTAATTTTGTTGCTTATATTTATCTACAACTTTTTTCATTATGAAAGCATCAAGTTTAAATAAACCAAAACTTAAATTTAGAACATTTCTTGTTGTGTACCTGAGACCTTTCTCTCCAATTGTATTTCATTAGCTCCTTGACAATGTCTTAGTAAAGACGAAAGCGCTTGGATTTCTAACTATCATTTTCATGTGGTATTTGCTTATATATATATATATATATATATATATATATATATATATATACATATATATATATAATTATTTATCACATCACTGAGATTCATATACACGCATTAAGCTACAAATGTCCTTTAATACCCAATTCGCTCTACCTCGGAATTGATATATTTTCATATACGTATGTTGACCGGAGGGGAATTTTTCTAGTTGATAATAATTTCGTCCTCTCGTGGGGATTCGAACCAGTGCACAAAGGAGACATCAGGACTTCAGTTACATTACTGACTTGGCCAATCGGATACTAAAGGACATTTGTAGCTTAATGCATCTGAGTCATATCACATTACTGTGATTCATATATATACATCGAGCTACAAATGTCCTTTAATATGTAATTTGCTCTACCTCGGAATTAATATATTTTCATATACGTTTAACTGAAGGGGAATTTTTTAGTTGATAAGAGATTTGTCGGCTCATGGGCACAAGCCGACAAATCTCTTATCGACTAAAAAATTCCCCTTCGGTTACACGTATATGAAAATATATTAATTCCGAGGTACAGCGAATTACATATTAAAGGACATTTGTAGATCGATGTGTGTTAATGCTTATATATATATATATATATATATATATATATATATATATATATATATATATATATATATATATATATATATATATATATATATATATCTATCTATATATATATATATATCTATATATATATATATATATATATATATATATATATATATATATTAAGTTGATAACTATAAAAGCTTAAGTTCCAGCTGTTTAACCACAAGATAATTGATGGTCAATGCTCTCTATTCAACAGGACTTCCTTCAAGCCACGTTCAATGTTGATTGGCTCACCAGGATGTGTAAGGTGCGTCC
>NC_087208.1:2730764-2733264 GCF_015104395.2 Macrobrachium nipponense | reverse complement strand
CAGGACAAGAGTATGGATGCAGAGATACTCATAGATACTACATATGAGGCAATACAGCAGCATACATACGATGAAATAAATTATGACATGACAACACACAATAAAATCCTGAAGAGGCTTTACCCAGATCTTTATACTGATGGGAAAGAGCAAGAAAAAAGAAAGAAAGAAAGACACAGTCTGCACCCTTTTGAAAAGAGGGAATTGCAGATTCGGTGAAAGATATTACTACAAACATCCCAAGGTATGTCACAATTATGAGATTTAGGGTAAACGTGCATACCTATGAGGATGAATGCAGAGATCTACATCCAAAAATATGCAAAAACTTAAATTCTCTTAACTTCTCTTTCAATTAGGGAATGGGCAGAGTCACCCTCGTTTTGGGTATGCCCTTTGATTAGAAACTTGTGTGTCATTGAAGTTATATTTGGTAAGTTGTTTACTGCATAAAGGTAAAGTGCCATCATGAACTTATTTTTCTGTTGGCCAGAACAGTTATCTGAGTAAAAAATTATGTCAGTTTCTCCTGCTTCACACAAGGTTTTAATGTAATCGAAAACACAGGTCCCAATTTCGTTAACCCCACGTTGACCATTAGTTTCGTTCCAGACATAGCAATTACATGAGTTTGCTTTAGCATTGTAAATTGTAAAATTTAAAACATTCAGCTTTGACTTGTAATAAAAAACTGAAATATCCCCCTTTTGGTATCTGCATTACAGCCTGTAGGTCGTAAACAGCAACAACTGCATCACTCTCAGTTTTATCTTTATGTTTTTCATTTCTTGACATTTCTTTTTCTTTGTGGTGATTTTCATAGCTTCCTTGAAGGCGCTCTTTCTCTTCATACTCAGCATTATGATAAGATGAACAAACATCGCATTGATCCTTTTTCGGAACAAAATGCGATAAAACAGAGTGTAATTGGCATAAGGTAGCTTTTGTTGTTTTGACTTCTCAACATAATCACCATGAATTTCTGCAATTGTTCTAGAACCGCATATGAATGTCCTACTTGATGTAGCTCTCGTATAGTGACTCTCTATCTGAGGGATAGACTCAATATGTGCCTTGACGCCCTTCCTAATGTCAGGATCAACACCTTCTTGATTACCATGTTGGCCTCTCTTATCAGGTTCCATAAGAACATCAGCAACTCTGTTTTGCTTTGCTAAAGCTGTTCTTATTGGCCGGTCATTGTTATCAAGTGTGTTCTTGAAAAAAAGTTTGCAAACACAAATTTCATTCTGACCAACCATGAAGTGAAAAGCATTGTTATTATTCCTAGGTTGACGGTTGCCTCCCTCACGAACATACCGGTATTTAGATCTAACAGTTTTAATGCAGTTTGAAATGAACTGCCACTGTTGAGTAATGTCTCCTAATGCCCAATAAGAGTCAAACAGGTTTTGCCTTTCTTCTTCATTAATCTGTTCTGAACATTTAATTCGACATTTATTTCCACATGGCGGTTTCATTTTCCTTTCTGGTCTTATTTTATTATTTTTGTTTACATAAGCCTTTCCAAAGTTCCTTAATTTTTTCGCTTCATGTTTCTTCCATTGACTCTGGTGCTGTTTACGTTTACGTCCCTTTTGCGGACTAACTAGTACAGGAATTTTATCAACTGCTTCCTTCTCTTCAAGGTTAAAACTCTCTTCTTCCTCTTTGCTTGGGATATAGTCCTTATCTTTCACGGAATCATCAGTGTCAATATCTTCAGTTTCTGAGTCACTACTAGAAGACGAGTCACTACTAGAAGACGAGTCACTACTAGAAGACGAGTCACTACTAGAAGACGAGTCACTACTAGAAGACGAGTCACTACTAGAAAACGAGTTACTACTAGAAGACGAGTCACTACTAGAAGACGAGTCACTACTAAAGACGAGTCACCTACTAGAAGACGAGTCACTACTAGAAGACGAGTCACTACTAGAAGACGAGTCACTACTAGAAGACGAGTCACTACTAGAAGACGAGTCACTACTAGAAGACGAGCCACTACTAGAAGAAGACTTCCTGTTATTTGAAGCAGAGCTTGCACCCGTAATGCTTGCACTTACTGGTTTAGCATCAGAAGGAGTAAAATCTGAAGGGAGCAGATGATCAGCATTGATTTGAGGGTCAACAGCAAGTTCACATCCTACAAATTGAAAAAAATAGGTCCAAATGTGATTTTTGTTTTTGGGTTAAAAGCGCTCTATGGGATGTAAGACAGCATGTGTCAAATTTTTGTAGTTTGCATGGGGGGGGGGGGGGGTGGGGGGTGGGGGGACTATAAATAACTCAAATGGGGGTCCAAAATTTTAATAATGAGAAGCAAAAAATCTGAAAATTTTACTTTATTTTGCATTTCTGAAAAGTTGCATTTTTTAAAACATCAAATCCCTACTCCTAAAGTTTTGATTTCAAAATAGTTTTCATCAAAATCGGCCCATTAAAAAAAAATAGGCATACCTCCCCCCTTAAAGCAAATTATATAGAAATAGAATCA
>NC_087208.1:2718264-2720764 GCF_015104395.2 Macrobrachium nipponense | reverse complement strand
AGAACAACATACCAGAACAGGAAAGAGACATGGGAAAATCCTTATTACTACCAGTATTAAATGAAGGAGAAAACACGCAAACCATCAGTGATGAATGCGCAGGGTTTAGTTACGAGTAACTCAAAAAGAAAAATAGAGTACTTAGAAGAACTAAACCCAAAATGAAAAGAAAATAGATATAATGAATATAAGTTGAAACCTGGTATTCCCAAGAGACTGGGAATGATGATCAAATAAAAGGGTTCCAAACTTATAGATCAGATAGAAAAAAATAGGAATCAAGGGGGAACCGCAATATATGGAAAGACAAAAAACAAGGAAAAATATATGAGAAATATAGTAACTCAGAATGTGAACTAATAGCGGTAGAATTTGAATCTGAAAAATTGATGAACATAGTAATATATAGACCTCCTAATACTAAAGAGTTTGACTTAATAATTGAAAAATTGGATGATATATGTAGAAATCACAAGGACTGACTATTTCTCCTATTCCTGGTGACTTCAACTTTCCTTTCGTAGAATGGAAAGAACGAATAGGAGATTGTGGTTGTACTTATAACATATAAAAAAGAGAGTAATAGTAGTGCAGAAGATAAGAGGCAATTTTGAAAAGCTATAGATATGCTACTAGAATACAACATTCAACAAATAAATCACCTGCCAACAAGAAAGGAAAATACTTTAGACCTAGTATTTGTGAACGAGATGATTATGTTAAAGAAATAATAGTTTTATAATGCGAGTATTTCAGACCATAATGTCATAGAATTAACAGTTTCATTCCAAAGCAAGTGAAAAAATAGAGATAAGCAAGAAAGGAAAAAGTGGGAGGATATGGAAAAATACAACTTCTACAGTAAAAATATAAAATGGTCAGAAATTAATGAAGAATTAAACAAAGATTGGGATAACATTTCGTAAGTGATGACATAAGGGTATACTGAGATATTATATAAAATATTGGAGAAAATAGTGGAAAAATATATACCGAAGAAGAAAAGTAAACATCATTCATGCATACAAGAGACAGAAGGACTTGTTCCAGAAAATCAGAAAGTGGAAAAAAGGTCTTGCAAAAGAAAAAAATGCATGGAAAGTTATAGAACTAAAAAGTAAGATAGAAAATGCAGAACAAAAGATTATACAATCAAAAGAAAATGAAAAACGGGACTTGGAAGAAAAAACCATA
Source organism: Macrobrachium nipponense (assembly GCF_015104395.2). Lineage (NCBI taxonomy): Eukaryota > Metazoa > Arthropoda > Malacostraca > Decapoda > Palaemonidae > Macrobrachium > Macrobrachium nipponense. The sequence goes on along the minus strand of NC_087208.1, from coordinate 2,719,570 downwards.
TTAAATATCAAGCAAAACCCCAAACTATTATACTCATATGCGAAGAAGATGAATAAAAGAAGAATAGAAATAGGCCCTCTGAGAATTGAAGGGAGGATTAACGAATGAAAAAAAGGAAATTTGCAACATACTGGCAGAACGATATAAGAGAGAATTCACCCCTAGAATAGATAATGAAGATAATGATATAGAAGTAAGGGATGAAAATAGTGAATATTTAGCTGACATAGATATTAATGAAGCTGATATTGTGCAGGCTATTAATGAAATTAAAAATGGAGCTGCTGCAGGGCCTGATGGAATTCCTGCTATTTTGTTAAAGAAAGTAGTTCATTCTATCGCAAAGCCACTTGAATATTATTAAGACAAAGTGTAGATACAGGCAAGATTTATGTGAGCACAAATTAGCATTATATACCCCTACTTTCAAAAGTGGATCAAGACTAGAGGCAAGTAATTATAGGCCTGTGAGTCTAACATCACATATTATGAAAGTGTATGAAAGGGTAATGAAGAAAAATATTATGAAACATTTAATAAAAAATAATTTGTTAATAAAGGACAACATGGTTTCGTACCCGGAAAAAGTACACAAACCCAACTGTTAGTCCACCGTGAGAACATATTCAAAAATATGAAAAGCGGAAATGAAACAGATGTGGTTTATTTAGACTTTGCAAAAGCTTTTGATAAAGTAGACCATAATATATTAGCGAAGAAAATTAGAAAAACACAATATCGTGGATAAAGTAGGAAGATGGTTAAAGAATTTTTACACAACAGAAAACAGATAGTTATTGACAAACGACGAGAAATCGGATGAAGCCAAGGTAATATCCGGTGTGCCGCAAGGTACGGTGTTAGCTGCAATACTGTTGTTATTATGATTGAAGACATAGACAATAATGTAAGGATTCGGTAGTGAGTAGTTTCGCAGATGACACAAGAATAAGTAGAGAATTACTTGTGTGAAGATAGGAACGCTCTACAAAGAGACCTTAACAAAGTATATGATTGGGCAGAGGTAAATAGGATGGCTATTTAACTCTGATAAATTTGAATCAATAAATTATGGAGACAGAGAAAGAAAGCTATATGCATATAAGGGACCTAATAATGAGACCATCACAAATAAGGAGCAGTTAAAGACCTTGGTGTGATGATGAATAGGAACATGTTATGCAATGATCAAATAGCAACTCTGTTGGCAAAATGTAAAGCAAAATGGGAATGTTGTTACGGCACTTCAAACAAGAAAAGCTGAACACATGATTATGCTTATAAAACATATGTTTCGTAGTCCACT
>NC_087208.1:2701190-2712764 GCF_015104395.2 Macrobrachium nipponense | reverse complement strand
ATGCTATGCAATGATCAAATAGCAATTCTATTGGCAAAATGCAAAGCAAAAATGGAAATGTTGTTACGGCACTTCAAAACAAGAAAAGCTGAACACATGATTATGCTTTATAAAACGTAAGTTCGTAGTCCACTTGAATATTGCAATATGATATGGTACTTACACTACCAAAAGGATATTGCGCAAATAGAGAGTGTACAAAGGTCCTTTACGGCTAGAGTATAAGAAGTTAAGGATCTTGACTACTGGAAAAGACTACAATTTTTAAAATCATATACATAGTCTAGAAAGAAGAAGAGAACGCTACATGATAATTCAGGCATGGAAACAGATAGAAGGAATTGCCGAAAACATCATGGAGCTAAAAATATCAGAAAGAGCAAGCAGAGGTAGATTAATAGTGAAAACCCACTATACCAGGAAAACTAAGGAAAGCACACAGGACATTAATCCACTATGCACCAGCATCGACAATGCAGCGTCTATTCAATGTGTTGCCAGCTCATCTGAGGAATATATCCGGAGTGATCATAGATGTGTTGAAGAATAAGCTCGACAAATATCTAAGCTGCATCCCAGACCATCCAAGATTGGAAGATGCAAAATATACCGGAAGATGCATTAGCAATTCTCTGGTAGACATTAGAGGTGCCTCACACTGAGGGACCTGGGGCAACCCAAACAAGATGTAAGGTCTGTAAGGTCTCTCTCTCTCTCTCTCTCTCTCTCTCTCTCTCCATATAAATATATATATATATATATATATATAATATATATATATATATATATATATATATTATATATATATATGTATATATAAAATATATATATATATATATATATATATATATATATATATTTATATACATATATATATACATATACATATATATATATATATATATATATATATATATATATATATATATATTATATATATATATATGTTGAGGCAAGGCCCATCAAAAGGTATGGCATATATTTAAATGACTTAGAAACAGTTGCCTTTGAAAAGAGAGAAGTGTGAAGTGTATACATTTATTTAACATTGTGTAGTGGGGAATATAATGAATATGTGTCCCATGTCATTATTCTAGAAATGGGATTCTCTAAGTTTGACTGTCAGAATGTAGAGGTTGACAATTTGAGACTTTGGGGTGATTACTTAGACTAATCCAAGAGAGTGGAATGATAATTTATACTTCTCTGTGGGGTAGACTTGGGTTTTAAAACATGACTTATTAATCATTTTGTTGTATTTTATGTTCATCTGATTTGGGTAATAAATAGCATATTTTTGTATTTATGTGAACTCATTAGCCTAGTTGACAATGTCTGCAGAGAGAGGCCCCCTGCTACCGACAGGTAAGAGTTGTCATTTGTGTAGTTTTGTTAGAAGGGGTAAGATATATATATATATATATATATATATATATATATATATATATATATATATATATATATTATTATTCGGCTTAAAACAGGATACGTCTCAAGTATTATAAAAGGTCCATTAAAACACTCTGGTTTAAAGCCAAGACTATATATATATATATATATATATATATATATATATATATATATATATATATATATATATATATATATATCTATCTCCTTGGAATGTCCAGAGAGGATGAATATTAGTATCCGTGTAAATGGAATTAGACAAGAGAGAGAGAGAGAGAGAGAGAGAGAGAGAGAGAGAGAGAGAAGGGCCTAACCTCTGATTGGCATCCGTTTCCAATTTGTAGGATGACCGTATCGTACGACTGAAAGAACAGAAAGCAAACATTTCACCCTTGATTACCTGACAGACAGACAGGCATTACTTGCGCTATATTTAGTAACCCGATTGGAAACTGGCTGGTACACTTATACTATAATCTATTATTGTCTGTTTTTTTTTTTTTTTTTGAGATGTAGGGTTGTTCCCTCTCTCTCTCTCTCTCTCTCTCTCTCTCTCTCTCTCTCTCTCTCTCTCTCTCTCTCTCTCTCTCTCTCTCTCTCTCTGGAGGCAAAATGATCCATTATGCTTAATCTATGATGTATGGAAGTTTGGAATTGTTATACCCACTCCTACGTGTGATCTAAATATTGTATACAAATATTGTATATATAGAGAGAGAGAGAGAGAGAGAGAGAGAGAGAGAGAGAGAGAGAGAGAGAGGAACCTGGATTGTTTGCGCGGATGATTTATTGATCAAATCAACGGAAAATGGCAGCGTTCGACGTCGACAAAAATGGATTTAACCAATTGTTTACAGAAAGAATTACCTGTACAAACAACGCACGCTTCGTCCATTAAAAATGTTATTTAATATATATATATATATATATATATATATATATATATATATATATATATATATATATATATAGTGTGTGTGTGTGTGTGTGTGTGTGTGTGTGTGTGTGTGTATTGTATGTATATATATTTAATGTAAACGTATGCGCGGTGACTTTTAAACAGATACGTTTGTATATATGATTTTTATTTTTAAGTACATAACTTTATGGGAAGTCCTATAAAATTGAATTAGAAGTAACAAAATTAAAATCTCATAAGGAGGACGAGTTATCAATCATATTTCGCAAAAGAAATATTGCTTAGCTAGTAACCAATTCTATGAGATTATAATCTCGTAAGAAAGACGTATAATAAATCATATTTTGCACCAGAAATATTGCTTAGTTAGTAACCAACCCTATGCGATTAAAATCTCATAAGAAGGGCTAGTTATTAATCATATTTCGCACCAGAAATATTGCTTAGCTAGTAACCAATTCTATGAGATTATAATCTCGTAAGAAAGACGTATAATAAATCATATGTTGCACCAGAAATATTGCTTAGTTAGTTAGTACCAATTCTTTTATAGGATTAAAATCTCAATATAAGGAAGGACGTATTATTAATCATATTTTGCACCAGAAATATTGCTTAGTTAGAACCAATTCTAGTAAGATATCTCATCAATGACGTATTATTAATCATATTTTGCCGAAATATTGCTTAGCTAGTAGCCAATTCTATGAGAGTATAATCTCATAAGAAGAGTTAGTTATTAATTATATTTGCCTAGAAATAATGCTTAGTTAGTAACCAATTCTATGAGACTATAATCTCATAAGAAGGACGTATTATTAATCATATTTCGCACTAGGAATATTACTTAGTTAGTAACCAATTCTGTGAGATTATATCATAAGAAGGATTAGTTATTAATCATATTTTGCATCAGAAATATTGCTTAGCTAGTAACTAATTCTATGAGATTATAATCTCATAAGAAGGACGTATTATTAATCATATTTTGCACCAGAAACATTACTTCGTTAATATACCAAGTTTAGCAAGACTTAAATCACACAAGACGAACGTATTATCCATCATGGTTTACACCAGAAATATTGCCCAGTTCACCACCAGTTCTCCCAAGATTTAAATCTCATAATACACATGAATAATTATTCATCACTTTCAAGGACCGGAAAATCCCTCCAAAACAAAAGCCAATGATTTAGGGATCTCTCTCTCTCTCTCTCTCTCTCTCTCTCTCTCTCTCTCTCTCTCTCTCGTGAAATATCGCAGAGTTTGTCTTTCAATCGGTAATCATCATCAGTTCCCGTCGGAAACAACAAAGGCATCTTTCCCGAGGCGTGAATTGAAGTCGATGTTAAATATTAATCGCCTAGATTCATGAATTGATAAATAGTTAGGGAGAGAGGGGTGTGATACTTATGGCTCTCTCTCTCTCTCTCTCTCTCTCTCTCTCTCTCTCTCTCTCTCTCTCTCTCTCTCTCTCTCTCTCTCTCTCTCTCTCAAAAGAAAGCTAGACGAAATCATTAGGACACTGTGAATGGGTTACAAAACCTGCTCCTTGAGATAAGTGAGAGCATGATGTCTCCGCTAAGGATGGGCTAGTAAGTCTTTGAGACATCCTGATCCTCGTAACTCCTTGCAACCCTCTCTCTCTCTCTCTCTCTCTCTCTCTCTCTCTCTCTCTCTCTCCGAAACTTCCTCCAAAGGAGCGTGAATGTTGTTTTCCCAACATTTATCTTTCACGCTTAATGTCACTTTCTTCTTTTTCCTTTCAATCTTGCAAGACTCTCACATGCTTCATCAACCTTGGCTTCCATTTTTCACCCTTCAAGGTTGAGGATAAGAGAGAGAGAGAGAGAGAGAGAGAGAGAGAGAGAGAGAGAGAGAGAGAGAGAGAGACTGGAATTGCCCCCAGAAAAACTCAACAAAAAAGAAAAATTACCAACCAAAAGAAAAACTCACATAGACTTCACCTCAAGATGAAAAAAAACAACCAAAAGTCATCAGTACATTATTATTATTATTATTATTATTATTATTATTATTATTATTATTATTATTAATTTTTTTGACGTTCAAGCAACCCCTTGGAACCTGACGCTAATTCCTATTCAGTGTATGAGTCTTTGTCTCCTTACTCTAGAGGAAATAAATTTGTGTATCTTACGATGACCAACACCCGCCCCCCCACCCCCCCCCTACCCTCCTCTCTCTCTCTCTCTCTCTCTCTCTCTCTGCCAGTGCCTATATCTACTCCCTTCTTGCTTTTGACTAAACAGGACGACAGAGAAATATTGAGATTATATATGAGACTTTTGTCTGTGTATATGAAAGTCTTCATCTTCTCTCTCTCTCTCTCTCTCTCTCTCTCTCTCTCTGTGCTAAATTTGATTATGGAGTCACGGGTGGGCTGGGTTCCATATTGGCTTTTAGCTCAGAGCGAGACGAAAATATGGTGATATGTTTATAAAAGGGTTGGTAGAATTTTTAGAAAGGGGAAGATAGTGGTTATTTAAATCGACATGACAGGAAGGTGATAAACATGATATCTATCTATCTATCTATCTTTATCTATATATATCTATTCTATCTATCTATCTATCTATCTATCTATCTATCTATCTATCTATATATATATATATATATATATATATATATATATATATATATATATATATATATAATATATATATATATATATATTTATATATATGTGTGTGTGTATGTATATAAATAAATGCATGTATGTTTATTAGGCGAGAGAGAGAGAGAGAGAGAGAGAGAGAGAGAGAGAGAGAGAGAGAGAGAGAGAGAGAGAGAGAGAGAGAGGAGAGAGAGAGAGAGAGAGAGAGAGAGCATTTCTTACTGAATTGAATTCTATATTCAATTCCTTGCTAAACAAACACCTTCCTTTGCATAACCACCACGCAAAAAGAATTGATCCACCGAAGAACAAAGTCATTTATTAAGAAAGGAGCACTCGAGTATATATTATTACTTTCCCCTTCCTAGATTTGATACAATGGATGTTTAACTCTTCACCAAAGCTGTCTTTATGAATGAAGTAAATGTTTTATGCAAATGAAGCAGTATACAGTATGTATCACTAGTCAATATTTTCAGCAATGCAGTCTTTGATTCAATTATATTCTGTTTCTGTATGTATGTATGTCTGTCTGTATGTAAGAGCGTATGTGTCATATATATGAATGGTTATATTTCTCATTCAAATGGGGTTTTGGGGGTTTTTGTCACTAAAACACCGAATATTTTCTCTCTCTCTCTCTCTCTCTCTCTCTCTCTCTCTCTCTCTCTGTCTGTCTGTCTGTCTGTCTGTCTCTCTTTCTGTGTGTCTCTCTCTCTTTCTCTCTCTCTCTCTCTTACACACACACACACACAGGATACCAAACCAATCTCTTCCTCCCTCTCTCTCTCTCTCTCTCTCTCTCTCTCTCTCACAAGACACTAAACCATTATCTCTGTCTGTCTGTCTGTCTGTCTCTCTCTCTCTCTCTCTCTCTCTCTCTCTCTCTCTTCACGTCAACTAAATAGGTTTAGAAAAATTATTATGTACATTGTGATGTCACATATGACTATATGTTTGGGTGTTTGTGTATTTGTGCGTGCGTGTGTGTTTGTGTATTTGTGCGTGCGTGTGTGTTTGTGTATTTGTGCGTGCGTGTGTTGTATATTTGTGCGCTCGTATGTGTACGTGCTCGCGCGCCAGCATGATTCATGAGGCCTACATTTCACGTACTGTACAATGAGTTAAAAAACAATAATAATAACACGGCGTTATCAATCCTACCTAACTGTGCAAACATGTTTGCACGTATGTTCGTATATGTTTGTGCCAGTGCTTGTGAGTTCGTGCGCGTCGTCCGCGCCCGCATGATTCATGAGGGCGGCCAAGTGGCCCCCGCAGATCGCAGCACATTTTTGGATTAGTGTTCATAAAAGGAGCCATGAATATCAGGCGGAAAACATCGTCACATTACCAGGCTTAATGGCCTCAGCTGCTCTGAGGCATTATTTGCTGAGAGAGAGAGAGAGAGAGAGAGAGAGAGAGAGAGAGAGAGAGTCACATAATGTTGTACGGAAAGAGAGACAGAGGGACATAGAGGCAGTCATATTCATATAATGTTTTTGCAGAGAGAAAGAGAGAGAGAGAGTCACATAATGTTGTACAGAAAGAGAGATATTGACATAGAGGCAGTCATATTCTCATAATGTTTTTGTAGATTTTTTTTGTAGAGAGAGTGGAGAGAGAGAGAGAGAGAGAGAGGCTTATATTCATATAATGTTGTTTTAGAGAAAGAGAGAGAGAGAGAGAGAGAGAGAAGAGTGAGAAAGTCCTATTCATATAATGCTGTACAGAGAGAGAGAGAGAGAGAGAGAGAGAGAGAGAGAGACCTTACCTTACGGACCTTACAGCTTGTTCGGGTTGCCCCAGATCCCTCAGTGTGGCAGGCCACTCAATGTCTACCAGAGAATTGCTGATGCATCTTCCGGTAATAATGTGAAGTGACTAAAAGCGATGGAAGGCTTCCGTCAAATGTTGGCACTGATGATTATTGTGATCTGCGATATGAATATGAAAATGAATATGATGTGGATGGTGGTCCTCATGAAATATCCTATTGAGTAGGCGGGAAAAATTGCTTACGAGGGGTTTTGTTGTTGTTGATTTTTGCTTGATGATAATTTATCGCTCTTGTTAATTGGTTTTATTTAAAGGTTTAATGATTATATATATATATATATATATATATATATATATATATATAATATATATAAACAGTTAATGTTTTATATATACATAAATATATATATATATATATATATATATATATATATATATATATATATACATAAACAGTTAAGTTTTATATATACATATATATATATATATATATATATATATATGTATATATATATATATATATATATATATATATATATATATATATACATATATATATTATATATATATATATATATATGTCTGCTGTGTGTTTGTACATATACCTAAAACATTTAAGCTCTAAACATATGTATGTATGTATATAGTTATATACACACACATATACATATGTATATATACATGTATGTGTGTGTGTATGCATAGACTTACACTCAGCAAAAATAATCAGTCCAGGAAACGCCACTCTACCACTCAACAATTAATTCTCTCTCTCTCTCTCTCTCTCTCTCTCTCTCTCTCTCTCTTCCAACGTCATTTCATCCCATAAGCCCACCTGACCCTCTCGAAAGCATCGTCGTCGACCGTCTAATGCTTGTTATTGTGTGCCCTTCGGAGTCCCATGAATGAAAGCACAAGTCACCATTATCCCAAGCAACTTCCTCCCAGACCCACAGGAGGCATTGTTCAGGAGCTATTCCGTTTGCTAACGGCAAACCGTTCGGTTGTTGGGGAACAATAGAACGCTCGCTACAATGGAGGTTCTAGGCGGTTTTGGCCGACTAAATACTGTTTAGAAATACTTTATGTATGTAACTTTTTTTTTTTGATAAAGGGTAAAATTATTGCCTAAAAGTCTGGTTGGCCCACCGAAGGCATTGTTTAGGAACTACGCCGTTCGCTAACGGGAAACCGTTTGGTTCAACAGAACAATAATACAACTCACTCTATACAATGGCGTATTTCTGAGTTGTTTTCTGGTATAGTGATTATATATTGTTTAGAAATACTTTTTATTTTAAAAAACTTTTTTTTATAACTTTTTGATAATGGTAGAATTAGTTATTAAAAAGTTTGTTGATTTTTGAAAAAAATGATTAAATTAAATTCGGGAATTAGTGAATTAGTAGGTTTGACTTTGGTAAAGTAAATAACTTTACGAAATTGTGATGTTGAGAGATTTGACAGCTCTGAAACTTCGTATAAATATATGAATATATTTTCAATGCTCGAGTACTATCCATGTTTTTTTGCAGTTATATATATTAGTGGATATATTATTGAATATGACGACGAGATGATGTGTTAATAGGAAATAACTAATGTATTGATTTGTTAAATATTTTTGACGCTAGTCAGTGACGTTGCAAAGTCGAGGGTCATTTGGTGTCGAGCACACGATTTTGGTGAAAACTATAGTATACACAAACGCACCCAATTATACACACACGCACACGCACACGCACATACACACACATATATATATATTATCAACGTATTACAAAAATGAAAATCAGTTATAACTCTGGTTCCACTGCAGCTGAATTTGACAATATATTGATTTTTTGTAATATAATATAATGAATATGAAATAATATATATAATATAATAATATATAGGTAAGGTAATATATATATATATATATATATATATATATATATATATATATATATATATATATATATATATATATATATATATAGAAATTGTGGCAATCAAAACAAAAGAATAGTGAAAAATTGCAAATGCCTTTTCATCATCAAAAAATACACCAATGAAAGCAAACAAAATACCCATATTTACGAGTAAAACAAAACCTTGACCCACAAAAAAAAAAAAAAAAAACTTAGATATAAAAGAGAGAAAATAATGAAGAGAAACTTCTCCCATCAATAGATCTTCCCGGGTGTCAGATCCGTCCTCTGAAGATATTAATCGGGGGAAGTAATTTCTCAGTGGAACGCCCAAAGATGATGTTTTCTTTTTAGGGAGTTCTCTCTCTCTCTCTCTCTCTCTCTCTCTCTCTCTCTGGAGCTAAAAATGGTGTTGTCTGTTTGGAGAATGTTCTTTTATTATATATTTCGATGGGACAAAAGTGATATTTACAATTTTTTTTATTTTAGAGACTTTTTTCATTTATTTGAAAGAGTGTCACTCATACAACCTGACAAATACTGAATAACCCTGCAATGCTATTTCCTAATTTCCTAGCATTCCTGGGACACGCCCCCCTCCCAAATTCCCAGAATAACTGGAAACAAAAACACACACACACACACATATATATATCTATCTATCTATATATATACATATATATATATATATATATATATATACTATATATATATATATATATATATATATGATGTGTGTGTGTGTGTATATGACTGGTAAAAATGTTATGTTACAACAGAATTCCATCTAATAAAAGGAGCCTATAAAAACACCAAAATATAGAGAGATACTATATTTCAGAGACTGCTGTCTCCTCTTCATTCAGGTATATGTATGAGAAAAGTTTACAGAAAAGGTGGTATTTATACCAAGAGATCCATCCACAGGTAAGCCAATTTAGGTCACCCCCGCTGATAACCTTCCTTTAATCTTCTTAAGCGTTGGTTGAATGAAAATCTTGTTAATCACATCTGGATCCATGCTCCTTTTGAGATGTTCATTACCTGCCTCTCTTTTATTAAGGACCGATTCCATCATTTGACTCTTGTACAGCAGTTGCTGCTATAAATTATATGTGACAAATTCCAGTTTATTCTATGGTTATGTTCATTTATATGGTTGAAAATAGCTGAGTTCTGTTGTCCATACCTAACTGACCGTTTGTGTTGCATTAATCTCTGGGACAACAGAACTCAGCTATTTTCAACCATATAAATGAACATAACCATAGAATAAACTGGAATTTGTCACGTATAATTATAGCAGCAACTGCCGGTACAAGAGTCAAATGATGGAATCGGCCTTAATAAAAGAGAGGCAGGTAATGAACATCTCAAAAGGAGCATGGGATTCAGATGTGATTGACAGATTTTCATTCAACCAACGCCTTAAGAAGATTAAAGGACGGTTATCAGCGCGGGGGGTGACCTAAATTGGCTTACCTGTGGATGGATCTCTTGGAATAAATACCACCTTTCCTGTAAACTTTTCTCATTCATATACCTGAAGAGGGAGACGGCAGTGTCTGAAATATAGTATTTTCTCTCTCCATATTTTGGTGTTTTTATGCTCATTTTATTAGATATATATATATAATATATATATATATATATATATATATATATATATATATATATACAAGTGAGTGTCTATTTGTATTCTTGTGGTATTAGGATTTCATATATATATATATATATATATATATATATATATATATATATATATATATATATATATATGATATGTATATATATATATATATATATATATATATATATATATATATATATATATATATGAAAATCCTAATAACCACCAAGAATACAAATAGACACTCACTGAATAAAGATTATCTCGCATACTACCTGACTAATATTTCCCAGCCTTCCTGCAACCACGCCCCCTCCACTCCCTCATAAAACCCAAGAATTACTGGAAAAAAAATACTACAGGACCACAAATAGACAGTCACTGAATAACCTTGCAAAACACCATTCCATAATTTCCCAGCATTTCTGGAACCCACCCCAAAACCCCCTCACAAAAAATCCCAAAATTACTGGAAGGAAAAATAAAGTAAAAAATAATTCTAATACTACATGACCACAAATAGACAGTCACTGAATAACCTTGTAAAACATCATTCCATAATTTCCCAGCATTTCTGGAACTCATCCCCAAACCCCCTCACAAAAAATCCCAAAATTACTGGAAGGAAAAATAAAGTAAAAAGTAATTCTAATACTACATGACCACAAATAGATAGTCACTGAATAAAGATTAGCTCTCATACAACCTGCCTATTACAAAATATTCTTGCAAAACACCATTCCATAATTTCCCAGCATTTCTGGAATCCACACTCCACCCTCATCACAAAGAAATACCAAAATTACTGGAAGTAAAAAAGAAAGAAAAAAAAAAGGAATCCCTAATGTTACAGGAACAGCTGACAAGCAGAAGGGCAATTCCTTTTGTTTAAAATCCCATCAGGAAGCAGGAAGCAAAACTCATTATTCCCGCGGAACGGCTGCATGATTAATTACGAACCATTGTGTCGCATGGAATGAAAAATTCTCTCTCTCTCTCTCTCTCTCTCTCTCTCTCTCTCTCTCCTCTCTCTTTCCCTGTGTTTTTTTCTGATTCATTCAAACTTGGGAGTTTTATTCGAGGAGTGTTTTTTTAATCCGATTTTTGTTTTTTATTCAGTTGACTCAAAGGACGTAGGAGTGGAATAGGTGAATGATAATTTGTCTCTTTTTTTTTTTTTTATTCCTGTCATTCAAACTTGGCCAGTTTTATTCATGAGTTTCTGTTACTGGTTCGTTTCATTGTGGTTAAATGGGACGTTGCTTAAACCAAAAATGTAATG